>NC_057717.1:54902664-54910952 GCF_004010195.1 Chiloscyllium plagiosum
AAAATGAGAAACAGAAGTGGACCCAGCACCGATCCCTGTCATAGACTGTTGCGAACAGTCCTTCATTCTGAAAAAGAAGCAACCGTCACATTGTGTGTCTGTCTCATGCCATCAGAACAATTTTATATCCAATTGGAAAGTTCACTCTGATTCACATGTGACCTAACTGTAAGGATAAATCGACCATGTGGAATCTTGTTAAAGGAATTACCAATGTCCAAGTGAACACTGTTTACTGCTCTGCCCTCATCAATCTTCTCAGGTATTTTCTCATAAATACAATCATGTTTGTGAGACACAATTTCCCTCATTCAAAACCATGCTGAATATAACTAATTTTTCTTTAACTCAGAATGCATACATGTCCTATCTTTTAGAATCGCTTCCAATAACTTACTCACCACCAAAGCCAGACTCACAGTCCAAAAGTTCACAGATTTCTAGGTGCATCATTTCTTAAATAAATGCACAACATTCGGTAATCCTCGGGTATTTGGCACTTCACCTGTGGTTATCAATAATAAAATTATTACTGAAAGGGGCCCCATATTTTCCTCACAGCCAACCGCAGAGTCGTGGGATACACTAAATCTGATCCCAGAAATATATCCAAAATTTATTTTCAAAGATCTCCAACACTTCTTGTTTAGAATTGTGAACTGTTTTTAAAACATCAATTTGAGTTCTCAAACATCGACAGTAAGACCTGCGAGACTGTCATGTAGTATCGCTCTCATCTACTGCGATTGGACAGAAAGATAAATATTTTCATCTTAAAAGGCACTAATTATTCTTTTGCTTGTAATGCTCTTGTAGAATCTCTTCCGATTATCGCGATTGAGCAAATGTATCTCACATCAACTCTGAAATAACCTACATGTCAACATTAAGAGAATACTGAACTAGATCTCCCAAATGTTTTTGCACTTCCCATTTCAGAAGCCTTTCCCTTTCAGAAAATAGTTATATCTCTACTCTTCTGCCCAATACTTCTGATCACACATTGTTTCATACAGTATTCCATCTGCTAAATCTTTATACACACTCCGAGATTTTCTAAGTCATTCTGCAGCCTCCCCGCTTCTAAATGCGACTCACCTGCCTCCCTATCACTGTCTCATCTGAAAACGTAATAATAACGCCCTCTATTCCTTTCAAAAGATTATTCATGCATAACGTGAAGAATTATGGTTTCAACACAAACACCTGATGGACTCCACACGTCACCGCCTGCCATCCTGACAAAAACTCCTCTATCCCAACTCCACGTTTTCTGCCACTCAGCCACTCTTCAATCCATGCCAGTACTTTGCCCGTAACACAATGCATTCTTATTTAACACCTCCCCAAAATGCACATTGTCAAATGTCCTTTGCAAATGCAAACAAGTCGCATCCACTGGCTCTGCTTTGTCTCACTTGCTCTTCGACTCCTCAAAGTATTCTACCAGATTTGATCAAGCCCTGCGGATTCTTCATTTACTCTGTGAATTTTATTTAGTGATACTCACTGAGTTGCTGTGATGGGTTACAAGGCCGCCATTTTAGATACTTAATTTATTTGGTATTATACATACGACGAATCTTTCTGTTTACCTCCTACCAGCTTAATTGATCTATATAATGCATGTAATAGAGAATAAAATGTCCCTTGTGCGCTCCAGGGCTGTGATATCACAAAGTGTAACAGTGAGCCACATATATAACGGTAAAGTCACCATCTTAATTCTGGACTGTTATTGGAGAGAGACAACTGGCGTTGGTTTACTCTGAGGGACAGTACACGGCAATTGAGCAGAGGGGATGCAAAAAAGCGTCATTAGTGGGAGCCTGGCCGATTTAATCCAAAACTGATGGCATCATGAGGAAAAGTGTAAAACTGCTCCGAGAAAGAGTTTGCTTTTCAGAAATGTCTTCAAACAGGAAAATGTAGGGATCATGTACCAACAAACAGCAATGTTTCCTGCCATTGATTAAAGACAGTTTGCAAACTTGCTGCTTTTTCGGGAGGCGCTCTGATGTTCTCGGCGACATTAACTGTTCTGAGATATTGATTCCCGTCAGACCTGCTCAGATTTTGCAGTTGCGACAGTCAGGAATAATAAATATGAATTTTCGCATCTGGATTCGGATGCTGGCAAGTGGTGGTAAAAGCGCCGAATCCTACACAGTGTATGACTCGCGATGGAGGCAAGACAGCCTCCATCGTTAGGTGAGGAAACAGCGTTAGGCTTTTACAATATTCAATGGCGATAAGTTTCTCCTCCAATATTTTAGGGTCATCGAGGTTATAAAATACTGACAGCAACCCATCATCCTGGTTTCCAGCACTTGAGTGCTCTGCAGTTCCGAGTGGTCATCTCAATAATATTTTCTTGGAACATTTTATACTCAAACGACACAACAAGTTGGACTGAACTTTGAGTTGGGAAACAAAGCAGAATTTGCTGACAAGTTCAGCAGTTCCGGCTGCATCTGTGAGGAGAAATCAGAGCTTACGTTATGATTTCGGTGACCCTTCCTCAGAACCAGGTCGTCCATTAACATCTGCTGTTGTCTGAGATTGAAAAATAAAAGTGCTCATGCGCACTCGGGGAACTGAGCCTTATTTTTACTGACACAGAGAGTCATTCAAAGACGTCCCCCCGTGAGTGACAGAGGCCTCAGGGGTGACCAAATTCAGAAAGTAGTATTTCACCTGCTTGACGTTTTTATTCCTATTTCAAGCTGCATCAGTAGAATCTGTTTGCAGCAAAGTTCACCTTTGGAGGTTGGATGCGGCAGTTGCACAGAAATTCACACGTGACTCAGAGAGGCGCAAACGCACAATCCCACGCTTACAAGAGCAATATTGTAACGACTGTGCCACAGCAGGACACCTGTAAGGTGGGGTTGTCATGAATTATATACTGCAGCGAATAGCCTATGTATTTGAAATAGGTTGTAACAGAGCTGAAGGAATCATGGATATAAAGATGGACGAATGCAATGCTGAGTCAGGTCGTGCCCAGTGTGATATCAACAGAGAACCTCCCTGGTTGTTTAGTCATTATGATTTAGTGGCATGGCCTGTTAATGGTTAAGACTTACAGTAATCAATATGACATACTATCTGATCTTTAGAAGCAGAATGCAGCAGTGTATCAATTGTAAGTTTTCCACAACAGAAACGTATCCTTCGTACGTAATTGCCTATGCAGAGCAGATATCCTCAATTAATCTAGTCCCATTTGCAAGAACTTGGCCCATATTCCTCTGAACACATCCTGTTCATATACACATTCAGATGACCTTTTGAATGGTTTGGAGATGCCAGTGTTGAACTGGAGTGTACAAAGTTCAAAAACACACAACAGCAGGTTAAAGTCCAACAGTTGTATTTGGATTCACGAGCTGCGTCTTACAACCTTCCTCCCCAAAATCACCTGATGAAGGCACAGCGCTACAAACGCGAATGCATCCAATTGACTTGTTGGACGATAACCTGGTATTGTGCGATTTGTAACTTTTTAAATGGAGTTATTGTACCTGCCAGCACCATTTCCTTTAACAGCTCATTGCACACACACACTACCCTCTGCGTGAAATATTGCCACTTCGATCCCCTTTTTTTTTCCCTTCTCACTCTGGATCTGTGGCCTCTAATTCGGGACTAAGTCCATCCCAGGGATAAGTACTGATCTATTTCCCCTATCCACGCTCCTCGTGACTTTATAAACATCTATAATTTCATCCCTCAGTCTCTGACGCTCCAGGGAAAACAGTCACAGCCTCTTCTGCCTCTCCCTGTAGCTGATATTGATATGGTTCCCAGATATTGATTCCCATCAGACCTACTCGGTTTTTGCAGTTGTGACAGTCAGGAATAAGAAATAATTCGGAACCCGGGAAGTCCTGATAGAAGCGCCGAATCCTACAGACTGTATGGCCAGGGATGGAGGCAATACAGGCTCCATCGTTAGATAAGGAAACAGCGTTAGACTTTTATTATATTCAATGACGACATTTTTCTCCTCCAATGTTTTAGAGTCATCGATGTTATAAAATACTGACATCAACCCATTATCCCGGTTTCCAGCACTTGGCCTGTATACTTGAGTGTTCTGCAGTTCCGAGTGGTAATTTCAGTACTATTTTCCTGGAACATTTTAAACTCACACGACACAACAAATTGGAAGGAGCTTTGAGTTGGGAAACAAAGCAGAAGTTGCTGAAAAACTCATTAGTTCTGGCTGCATCTGTGTGGAGAAATCAGAGCTAACATCATGGGTTCGGTGACCCTTCCTCAGAACCAGGTCGTCTATCAACATCTGCTTTTGTCTGATATCGAAAAAAAAAGGGTCATACGCCTGCGGGGAACTGATCCTTATTTTCAGCGACAGCGAGAGAAGTAAATCTGTGGCCTCTAGTTCTGGACTAGCTCCAACCCAGGAATAAGAGCCTATCTATTTACACTATCCACGCTCCTCATGACTTTATAAATATCTATAAGTTCATCCCTCAGCCCCTGACGCTCGTGGGAAAACAGGGACATTCTCTTTGACCGCTCCCGGTAGCTCGAATCCTCTAATTCTGTCAACATCCTTGTAAATCTTTTCTGATAATTTTCTTGTTTTACAACATCCATTCCAGAAGAGGGAGAGCAGAATGGCACACAATATTCCAACAACTGACTGAACCTATTTCCTGCACAGCCGTAATATTACCTCCCAAATCCGATACTCAATGCTATGACCAATAAATGAAGGCATCAGAATGTCTTCCCTGCATTTTAAAGTCCCACATCAGCAATGTCAGATGCAATTTCCTGATGTGAAATCAGGGTGAAACGAGAACAGATGAGGCATCAGGGAACAAGAAAGACATTCATTGTTTGTGAGAGATGACGGTGAGCCCGTTGGTGCCAGGCTCCATGTTGGTGCTGAAGACGTGCCCTCCTGTTTATTTTGGTATACACGTCACTCCAGATGTATCCACCACAATTCTGTGCCTATTCTGTGTTGACCTTTTCAAACCTCAGGGGAAAGTGAGGACCACAGATCCTGGAGATCAGAGTCAAGAATGTGGTGCTCGAAAATCACAGCAGGCCAGGCAACATCTGAGAAGCAGGAGGATTAACGTTTCGGACGTAAGCCCTTCATCATGAATGACGCTGGTGGCCTGGGGAGCTGAGAGATAAATAGCCGCAGTTTGGGACTGGGTGCAAGGTTGCTGAGAATACAATAGGTAGATAAAAGAGGGGAGAAGGTGTTAGATTGGAGAGGAGGGTTGAGCGGATAGATGGGAAAGATGTTGAGCAGGGAAAGAGGGCGGTCTCCACTTGAGGCATGGGACTGGCATAAGGTAGGTCAAGGGATTCTTGGCCAAAGGTGAAATCCACGTTAATCCCGTGGGTTTGCAGGGTGCCAAGGCGGATAATGAGGCTTCAATCCTCCAGGATTCAGCCGGCAAGGGTTTGGCAACGGAGGACCCAAAACCTACATTGGAGGGGGTAGAGAATTTAAAGTGTTCAGCTAACCGGCAGTGGGATTGGTTTGGTGGCCCAGATATTTTTCGCTGAAATGATTCGCAAGTTGGCGTCCTATCTCCCGATATGGAGGAGACATCATCAGACGCAACAGACACAGTAGATGACTTTTGCAAAGGTGCAAAGAATGCACAAATATGATCACAATATCCGTTGAATCGATTGTGATCTCCCAACCCTGATCCACTTACAGGCACGTCTCCGTGATACCCACAATAAAGTACTTGCCAATTTCAAGCACGTTTACCTTCTTTCGTACACTGCTTCTATTTCGGTGCAACACTCTCACTCCTGCAGAGACATCACCTCTTCTCAGAGATGTCCCCTTCCCTGCTGTGCCTGAAGTAGATTACTTTTGCTTTACATACGTTCTGTCCAATTACTTGTTGCGGAAATTTTAAACTGTCACTTCTTTGACATTTTCCACAATTTTCTGTGCAACTAAAACAAACACATATTATTTACTTTAAAGTTCTACCGACAGACCAAAGCTTTCAGCTTTTCCAAGGACTTTGGCTCCAGCATCATTCAGGTGGAGACTGTCCCACGGGACAGTTCAATCCTTCGCCAGTTCTGACCCCAAAATACAATGAAATAGCACGCATTTCTCCCACACCAGTCTTTCAACCACACAGTTACCTCGTTAGTTTTGCTGATCTTGTGCCGATTTGTTTATGGACCAGGTAGTAATCAAGAGATTATTATTTTTTGTGCATATTTTCTAATTTAGCACCAACCTAAATTCCATCAACAGGAACTCTTTCCTCTTTCCACCTACATCAACATCTGGATCATTCCTCTCCCAATCCAAGTTCATCTGCAGCCCAGATGAGTAACCTGAAAATGCGCACCAAGCAGAAAATAGACCTTTCGGGACCCTTGAGTCGGGCCACAGGGAACAGTCTCTATTTCCTGGCATTTACTGTCCCCGATTATACCGATATTTCTCTTTTCTCCCTCCTCTTGAATTGCCACCTCAACCACATTTCTGTCCTCTCTTTGCTCATCCTCCCTACAGCCAGCATTTTCATCCACACAGGGAGGAAGTAACTCAAACCTGTTGGAGTAGCTGAAGGGCTGAGAGTCCTTCAGTACTACCCTCTGTTTTCCCTCTACCTGCCTCCTTCCCAGTCACACCCTTCTGTCACTGATCACTGACCGATATGAGGTAGTTAATCTAAGGAGTGTGACAGTCTCCTCTGCAATACCAAAATGGCTGTCTCAGATTTATAATAAACAAATAATCCTGTATCTGCTGCTGCTTGCACAAGTGTATTCCAAACTTCTGACAAACATAGTGTGTTGCATGCTTTGGAAGATGCACCTCGAATACTTCGAGAATGAGCCATAGTTACTCACAAATATTTTGGTGAACAGCCGAACGTGCTGACTAAATGCACAACAGAGTATGAGGTGTAAAGAAATCGGCTAGATTCTGAAACCTGGGTGTCAGCGAGTTCGAACTTCAGATTGCAGTTACTGAATCCGCAATTGTCCTCGACCAGTTTTACTTTACCAAAATACATGCTGAGGCTTTCATTGTGCAGCGTCGAGGCCAGCCTGATCCCAGTCACTGCAAATTCATGCATGTCACCAGGAAACGATTTTGCATGTGGATACACAAAACGTAATTCTGCAGCCTGGACAAGAACAGGAAAATCAGAATGGAACCCAGTCCATCTTTTTTTGAACTTCACGCAGATTCTTTGTCTCTCGTTGTCTCTGTCCTGAATCCACCCTGTGACGTACAGACTCGAACCAGGCTTCCCAGAGACAAGTTTAGAGTCGAATCTATGAAGCAGGAGGGAATGGCCAAGTTGAGCGGAGTTGAGACAATGAATTGTAGAAGGGAGGAATGGGGGAGGCAGAGTAAAAAAGAAACAGACAGACAGAAGGATACGGTGATTCGAGGGACAAAGGAACTGAGCGCGAATGAAATAGAACAGGCATTCGTTTTTGACCTCTACTGCTGGTCATAATGTAAGATTATCACAGTACGATAACTTACCTTAATCGAATGTAATAGCAAGAGTGTGGCTGTTGGCTTGTGGAGCGTCTGACTCCAGATCAGAAAGTTGCGTGTTCAAACCACCTCAGGCTCACAGTGCGTTTTGAGGGTTTCCCTCCATGAGTTTTACCTGGCAACAGATTTTGCTGTATGCGATATTCACTGGGCAAAGTGTTTTTTTCTAGCTCCTTTCAATCAGACGAGATGTTTTCCTGGCAGTTGTATCTGTGAACAATGGTTCAAGGAAGTGGATTACCCATTGTTTGGCTAAATGGTCAGTTCCCCCAGTATGATATATCAAGCATAAAGTGTTCATCATTGGGTAACACGCAGCCACATCCCTCTGTTCAGCCGTCACTTTCAGTTGGAGACAGCGTTGTGTTAATAACATGTAATGATATTTTATGACTTAATCTGCCCAATTTTATGCTTCAATCCATCAGGAAATTCCACCTCCTCCCGTTACAGCAGAGTGACAGAAGTTTCGCAAAGAAATGTTTTGCAGCAACAGCAATTCTTTCCTCTCACTGGGCACAGTTAAAGTGATGTTTATCTCAACAACAGGAGCGAAAACCGAAGTCTAACGGACCCTCTCCACATTAACGGTGATTCTAAAATTTACACGGTGTTTGTAAAATCCAATTACGGACATTTACTTGGTTCAGTCCGCAATAAATTTAATTGTCCGCCAGGACGTGGCTGTGTGAAACAGCATGGGGAAATACTGCGCAGAGTCCTGTGCATGAAACACATC
>NC_057717.1:54911257-54912528 GCF_004010195.1 Chiloscyllium plagiosum
CTAAAGCCGATTTCACTCACAATCACAACGTGTTTTATAGTGCAGTTGGAGGCCAGAGAGCCCACTTTCTCTCTGCTGGCTCTCCAGTGCCACTCTTTTGCTCTGTCCTTGTAATTCTGAACATTGTTTCTTTTCATGTAAACATCGAGTTCCCCTTTTTGTCCATCGAATCTGAATCTTTGTCACTGTCAGACAGTGAATTGCGGACGTGTCACTCCCTGTGCAAACGTATTATTCCTCATGTCAGTTGTACTTCTTTTCCTGATGACCTTCAGTCTTTGCCGAGTCATTCTCGTTACATTCATGCGTTGGAGCACTTTCACTTCCTTATTTCTCCTGACTAGAACGGTCATCACTTTGGAAAGGACAAGCAGATGCTAAATGTTTGTATCTGGAAAAGCACAGCTGGTAAGGCAACATCAGGAGCAGGAAAATCTACGTTGCAGACGTTCGCTCTTCATTAGGAATGACGGGAGGTTTAAAGTGCTGAGAGATAAATAGATGTGTGGGGGACAGGAGTGGGACTGGAGCTGGGAAGTTAATCAGTCGATGCATGCTGCAGGTTGATGGTGATAGGTCAGAGCGGAGTATGGAGCTGCTGGAGGGCTGGAAGATGAGCAGATAGGACTGTCAAGGGGTAGATATCGATTTGGAACGTTAGACCTGCGATGAGGGTTTAGGGAGGGCAGATGAGGAAACTGGTGACGTTAACGTTGATGCCGAGTGATTGGACTGTCCCATACAGGAAGACGAGGTGTTATTCCCACACTCATCGATTAGCTTGTATTTGAAGGTGGAGGAGGCCCAGGACTTGCATGTCTTTGGGAGGGGGAGATGAAGTAGTGAGCAACAGTACGATGGGATTGTTTAGTGGGTGTATCCCAGAAATGTTCTCAGCAAGGGTCCAGGTATTAGTGTCCTGTCTCACCAGTGTCAAGGAGACAACGTCAAGAGCAATGGACACTGTAGATAAGGTGTTTGCATTTTTGAAAATCTCTACCGGATATGGAAGGATCCTTCGGTGCGACAGACAGAGGTGAGGTCAGTGCTGAGGGCGCAGATTTTTCACCCGCTGCAGCGGAAAGGGAAGACCAGCTTTCAGTCTTCTGTTCTCTGAGGAAAACTGCCCCAACTTTCCAAACCACCTTCACAGCTGAAATTGCACATACGCTGCACCATTCACATCATCCTGTTCATTGCTTTCTTGAATCACGTAATTTCCCCAATTCCTGAAGTTTCACGAGCTGAATTTACGAATAATGCAGCTGGTA
>NC_057717.1:54913028-54919206 GCF_004010195.1 Chiloscyllium plagiosum
TCATTTTCACCGACAGAGAGAATCATGCAGTGACATCCCTCCAAGAGTGACATCGGGCTCAGAACTGACCAAATCCAGAAAGTAGAATTTGACCGGCTTGACATACTTGTCCCTTTTCAGGTTTGAACAGCAGAATCCGTTTGCTGCAAAGTGCTCCTTTGGATGTTAGATGCGGCAGGTTTGTCAAATTTCACACGTGGCTCAGGGTCGCACAAACTCTCAACCACAGGCTTACAAAAGCAATGAGTCAACCACTGTGATACAGTAGCATAACTGTAAGGTGTGGTCTCATGGCATAAATTCTGCAGTCTAATAGATGACTGAATTGTCTGTGTATTTCAAACAACCTGTAACAGAGCTGAATGAATCATGTACTGAAAGATGGGGGAATGCAATATTGAATCAGATATTGGTCAATCTGATATCAACAGCGAACTTCCCTGGTTGTCTAGTAATTAAGATTTAGCGGTATCTGTGCCATGGAATGTTAATGGCTAAGAATTACAGTAATCATTGTGAAATATGCCTGATATTTTGAAGCAGAATGACGCAGTGGATTAGTCACAGAGTCATAGAAATTTACATAACAGAAAGGTATCCTTCGGATCAACTTGCCAATGCCGACCAGATATCCTAACTTAATCTCGTCTCATTTGCCAGCACTTGACCCATATTTCACCAAACCCTTCCTACTCATGTAACTATTGAGATGCGTTTTTTTTTTGTTTGGCGTAATTGTACCAGACTCAGTGGCATGGTGGCACAGTGGTTAGCACTGCTGCCTCACAGCGCCAGAGACCTGGGTTCAATTCCCGCCTCAGACGACTCTCTGTGTGGAGTTTGCACATTCTCCCAGTGTCTACAAGGGTTTCCTCCGGGTGCTCCGGGTTCCTCCCACATTCCAAAAATGTGCAGGTGAGGTGAATTGGCCATGCTGAATTGCCCATAGTGGTAGGCATATTAGTCAGAAGGGAAATGGGTCTGGGAGGGTTGCGCTTCGGCGGGTCGGTGTGGACTTGTTGGGCCGAAGGGCCTGTTTCCACGCTGTAGGGAATGTAATCGAATATAATCTAAATTCCACCATTTTCTCTGACCGCTAGTCCCATACAATTACCACCCTCTGCGTGAAAATGTTGCCCCTTAGATCCCTTTTAAATGTTTCCCTAAATCTCTGACCTCTAATTCTCGACTAGCCCTGCCCTTGGGATAAGAACTTATCTACTTACCCCATCCATGCACCTCATGATGTTATGAATATCTGCAAGTGCATCCCTCAGCCTCTGACTTTCCAGGAAAAGCAGCCACAGCATAGTCATCCTCTCCCTATCGCTCAAACCCTCCAACACTTGCAACATCCTTCCAAATCTTTTGGGAACGCTTTCAACATTTGCTCATCATTTCTCCTGGAGGCAGACTGGAGTTGCACACAATGTTACAATGCAGTCAAACCTACGTCCTGTACTGCCGCAAAACGACCACTTTATTCTATACTCACTGCACTGCTGCAAGATAATCTATCTATTCTATACTTACTGCCCTGACCATTAAAGGAAAGCATCGGAATGACTTCCCTGCATGTTAAAGTTCGACATCATCAGTGTCAGCTGCAATTACCTGATGTGCAATCGGCTTGAGACAAGAACAGAGCAGGCATCAGGAAAAGGGAAAGTCATTGGCGGTTTGTCAGAGGTGACGGTGGCCAAGTGGAGCCAAACTCAATGTTCGTGCTGAAGACGGGTTTTCCTGTTTAAATTGGTACACTCATCACTCCGAATAGATCAGCTACAATGATTGTCCATTGTGTGTTGCACCTTGCAAATCTTAGGAGGAAAGTGCGGACTGCAGATCCGAGAGATCAAAATCAAAAGTGTGGCTCTGAAAAGGTGCAGCAGATCAGGATAGCATCCGAGTATCAGGAGAGTCGACTTTTCAGTAATAAGCCCTTCATCATGAATAAAGCTTGTGGGCAGGGGAGCTGAGAGATAATTGGGAGACGAGTGGGGCTGTGGGAAAGATAGCTGAGAATGCAGAAAGTAGATGAAGGTGCGGGAGAAAGTGATGGGTGGAGAGGAGGGTGGAGCGGATAGATGTGAAAGATGATGAACAGGTGAAAATGGCGGTGTCGAGTTGGAGACTTGGGATAAGTTGCAGGGAATGGAACTGAGAAAACAGGTGAAATCTACATTAATCCCGTAGGGTAGCAGGATGGAGCAGCGGAAGGTGAGGCTTCTTTCGTCCAAGTGTCAGGTAGTTAGTGTTTGGCGATGGAGTAGGCCCAGACTCTTCATGTTGGTGGAGTGGAAAGGGTATTTGAACTAATCAGTAACAGGATGGTGTGGTTGGTGCAGGTGTCCCAGAGTTTTACCTGTAACGATCCACAATTTGGTGTTCTGTTTGCCGATGTAGGGGAGGCCACATCGTGATCAACAAATGTTATCTACTCGATCCGTTCAATTGGTAGTGGTCTCCCAGGCCTGGTCCCCTTGCAGCATCTCCAGCATCTGCAGTCCTCACTTTCTCCTAGATGATCCCCTTGCAACCAGGTCTCTGTGATACACACAATAATAACAAACATGCCAATTTCAAACTGTCCTTCAAACTCGTTTACCTTTTTTCGTATACTGTGTCTGTTTATGTACAACACCCTCACGCATGCCGTGACTGCTCCTCTTCTCAGAATTGTACCCTGGATTGCTGTTCTGGAAATAGATTCCTTACCCCTTCCATAGTTTCTGTCCTATGACTTGTTGTGGAAACCTTAACCCGTGCAAAGCCCTCCAGTCTTGTAGTTTTTCACATAATTTTCGATGCAATTGAAACCAACACCCATAGTTCACTTTACAGGGCTATAAACCGACCCCAGTTATCAAATTCTTAAGTTCTTTGGTCGCAACATCATGCAGGTAGAAACTGTCCCATCCCAACAGTTGCATTCGACATCAGTTCTGACCCCAATATCTAAAGAAATAACATGTATTTCTCCCACACCAGTCTTTCAGTCATACATTTACCTCGCTAATCTTGCTGACCTTTTCCTGATTTATTTATGGATCCCGAGGTTATACCGATTTGTATGTTTTCTAATTGAGCACAAACTAAATTCTATCAGCAGAAACTCGTTACTCTTTCTACCAATGTCAACAACGGTATCGTTCCTCTCCCAAACCAAGTTCCTATGCAGCCCAGGATAATATCCTTAAACAGGGCTTAAGACAGGCAACACAGCCATCGGGACATTTGATTTATGCAATGGGAAAGAGTCTCTGCTTCCTGGCATCTGCTATCCTCCATTATACCGACATTTTCCGTCAATCCATCCTCTTGAATAGCCCACTCTACCACATTTGTGTCCTCAGTTTATTCATCATCCCTACAGCGAACATTCTCACAGCCACGAAGAAAGCTGGGTCACTGTTCGAAGGGCGGGAAACAGTCAGTGCACGGATCTCCTGTGGTCTTTCCGCTGAAAACAAAAACAAGAATACCGTTTTGGTTAGTGTTCGGGGACGACTTTTCAGGGGTATTTGGTAAGTCGCAGGGCTCTGGCACAGTGTCTGCCCTAATTGTATAGAAACGAAGGTGGGAAAGGAGGAGAGTTTTAGTAATTGAGGACACAATAGTGAGCGGGCCAGTGAGAAGGTTTGTTTGGGAGGAACGAGACTTCTGCTTTGTGTGTTGCGTCTGGTGTAATGGTCGGTGTTTTCTCAGATCGTGTCTTTGCGGTCCTCAGGGGTGAGAGTGACCAGCTCCAAATCGTTTCCATGTAAGTACGAAAGACATAGATTGAAAGAGGGATATGAATGTAAGGCCGAATTTCAGGGAGCTCGGTTAGAAGCTCAGAGCTAGAACAAACAGTGTGGTTATCTTTCGATTCTTACCCACGCCACGTGATCGCGAGGAAAGGAATAAGGAGACATATAAATTGAAAACGTTGCTAAAGGGATGGTGCAGCAGAGAATGCTTCAGGAACACGGATAATTGGGGTTCATTCTGCGGAAGGTGGGAACTCCACAAGCAGGACGGACATCACTTGAACCAGAGGGGTATGATTGTCCTGGGTGGGAAATTTGCTGGTGGTTTTCGGATAAACGAGCTCAGCAGGGTAATGGGCTCCTGAGGTGTCGTTCGAGTGCAAACCAGGATGAGAGTAGGCAGGGCATGGAGAGGAATTCACGGTGATTATAATGTGCTGACTGACAGCAAGCTGGTTAAAAGTGTGCCTGTTTCAAAGCCAGAACAAACCAAAATAAGGTGTGTAAACTTGCAGCATGGATAGGTAACTGGGACTTCGATGATGTGGCCATTTCGGGGACATGGATAGACAGGGTCAGGAATCGCAGTTATAGTTTCCAGGATTTGGAATCTTCATTGAGAACAGGGGAGGTGTTTAAATCTGGGGAGGTGTGGCTTTGTTAAATCAAGGACAGCATAACGGTAGCTGAAAGTAATCTTGGCAAGGATAATCTACTGAGGTGGTATGGGATCAGTTAAGGAACAGGACAGTCGACGCCACACCGCTGGAAGTTTTCTTTAGACCTCCACCGACTTCCAGTGATGAGGAGGAGAGGTTCGGCCAAACGATTCTGGGTAGGAGTGAAAGGAACAGTTTGGTCATTCTGGGGACTCTAACGTCCTCAGATTGAATGGAAACGCTATACCTCTGGTACGTCGGATGGATCGGTTTTCGTCTCATGTGTGGAGGGGAGGGGGGTTTCCTGACACAGTATGTCGAAGAACCGACAAGAGGGGCGGCTACACTGGACCTGGTGCTTAATAATGTACCAGACTAGATGTTTGAGTTAGTGTTAGATGAGCACTTTGGAGAAAGTGACCATAATTCAATTGCGGTTAGTTTAGCAATAGATAGTCCATAGGTACATA
Organism: Chiloscyllium plagiosum; assembly: GCF_004010195.1. Classification (NCBI taxonomy): domain Eukaryota; kingdom Metazoa; phylum Chordata; class Chondrichthyes; order Orectolobiformes; family Hemiscylliidae; genus Chiloscyllium; species Chiloscyllium plagiosum. The sequence continues at coordinate 54,917,910 of NC_057717.1, forward strand.
CCACAGGGCAAGAGTAATAGATGAGGGAAGGACAACTATAATGCGGTTAGGTAAGACTTCGGATGCATAGAATGGGGTAGCAAAAGTAAGGGGATGGGCCAATCGAAATGTGGTGCTGGTTCAAGAAACATATATTGTGTGTCCTTGGTCGTTATGCCCCTATAAGGCAGGGAGAAAGTGATAATGTATGGGAACCGTTGCTTACTAAAGCAATTACATGTCTTGTTCAGCGGAAGAAGGAGGCTGATATGACGTTGAGACGAGATGGTTCATATGAGGGGATGGAGTGTTGCAGATTGGCTTTTAAGTATTTAAAGACAGACATAAGAGGAACAATGAGATCAGGTGAGCAATCTTTGCTAGGTACAATAACGGAGATCCCGAAAGCTTTCTGTAGGTATTTGAGTAATAAAAGGATGACTAGGGTAGGGATAGGGCCAGTCAAAGACAGAATTGAGAAGTTTTGTGCGTACACTTTGGAGACTAGAGACGTGCTAAACGAATATTCCCCAACTGTTTTCACTCAGGAAAAAGGAGAATATTGCAGTGGAGAAAAGTGTGATGTGGGGTATTAGACTAGAAAGGATCGAGTTGAGTAAGGAGCAGGTGTTATCAATTCTAGAAGTAGTGGAAGTAGCCAAGTCCCCTGGGCCAGATGGGATTGATCTGAGGATTCTGAGAGAAGCTGGGGGAGACGTTATAGACTTTAGCATTGCTCTTTGAGCAATCATTGTTTATATTTTTTAGTATGAGATTAGTGGAGAATTGCTAACATTGTGCTCTTGTTCAAAAAGGCAGTAGAGATGACCCAGGTAATTATAGACCAGCGAGCCTTTCAACTGTTGAAGGAAAAAAGTTTGGAAAGGATTGAAAGAGGTGGGATTTATAATCATCTTGTAAGCAATAAGTTGATTGCAGATAGTCAACATGGTATTATCAAGGGTAAGGCATTTCTCACACAACTCATGGAGAATTTGGAGAATGTGACGAAGCATGTGGATGAGGGTAGAGCAGTTGAAGTAGTGTACATGGACTTCAGTAAAGCTTTTGACACCGTTCCAGATTGTAGGCTGTTGGAGTAAATACAGGATCGCTTTTGGAACTACTGCTGTGTGTCATTTCTATAATGACTTTGACGCAGGCGTAAGTGGATGAATTAGAAAGATTGCAGATGACGGTAAAGTCAGTGGAGTAGTGAACAGTGTGGAAGATGTTTGCAAGTTGCAGGGGAACTTGGATAAACTGTAGAATTGGTCTGAGAGGTGCAATTCGAGTTCAATGCAACTAAATTTAAGGT
>NC_057717.1:54919292-54930977 GCF_004010195.1 Chiloscyllium plagiosum
CTAAAATGGATTTGATAGAGACATAAAAGATGATCAGAGGATGATATATGGTAGACAGTGAAAGTAGTTTTCCTAGGATGATGACGTCAGACTGCATGAGGGTGAATAACTACAAACTGAGAGTTGATAGATTTAAGACAGATGTCAGACGCAGGCTATTAACTCAGAGAGTGAAGGACTTGGAATGCCCTGCCTGCCACGGGAGTTAATTCAGCCAAATTACGGAAATTTAAATAATCCTTGGGTAAGCACATGGATGATGATGAGATTGTGTAGGGGGCTGAAGTTAGATTAGTTCAAAGGTCGGAGCAACATTGAGGGCCAAAGCGCGTGTTCTGCGCTGCATTGTGTTCTATGCACGATGACACGAATGTCGATGGAGTCATGTACAGTGTGGAAGAATGATGCAGGTTGCAGGGGGACTTGGATAAACGGCAGGTTTGGATTGAAGGGTGGCAAATGGAGTTCAATGAAGATAAATCTGAGTGACCCACTTTGGGAAGAATAACAGGAAGGCAGAATATTGGGTCAATGAAAATATTCTTGGGAGTGTTGGTGGACAGAGTAATTTTGGAGTCGATGTACATAGATCCCTGAAACTTGGCATACAGGTCGATAGTGCTGATAAGAAGGCATATAACGTGTTAGGTTTTATCGGTAGAAGGATTGAGTTCTGGAGCCATAATGTCATTCTGCAACTCTACAAAACGCTAATGCGGCCACACTTGGAATATTGTGTATACTTCTGAACCCGCATTACAGGAAGAATGTGGAAGCATTGGAAAATGTGCAGATGAGATTTCCCAGGATGTTGCCCGATCTGGAGGGAAGATCTTATGGGGAAAGGCTGAGAGACTTGATTGTGTTCTCACTGGAGAGAAGAAGGCTCAGAGGGAATTTGTTAGAGGCATGTAAGATGACCTGAAGATTAAGTAGGAAAGAAAGTGATAAACGTTTTTACGAGGATGATGACGTCAGCCAGTACGAGAGGGCACAGTTGCAAATTGACCGGTGAGAGACTTCAGGCACTTGTCAGCCGCAAGTTCATTACTCAGAGAATTGTAAGTGCGTGGAATGACCTGCCCGCTAATGTAGTCAACTCAGCCAAATTCGAGGCATTTAGGCAATCCTTGGATAAGCATATCGACTATGCTGGGATAGTGTAGGCGGATGAGCATGGATCAGTTCACAAGTCGGAGCAACATTGTGGGCCGAAGACCTTGTTCTGCACTGTACTGTTCCATTTGCTATGTTAATCACACAGGGAGCAAGTACCTCAAACTTGTTAAGCTGAAGGGCTGAGACACCTTCAGTACTACCCACTGGTTCGCTATATCAGCCTCACTCGCAGTCACAGCCTTCTGTCCCTGACCACTGACTGATTTGAAATAGTTAATCTACGGAGTATGACTGTCTCCTCTGCAATAAAAACTGTCTATCTCAGATTTAAAGATAACAAATCATTCACTTTTCACTGCTGAATGTCCAAAAGAGCTCCAAACATCTGACAAACTCAGTGTGTTGACGTCATTCTGAACATGCACCTTGAGTGGTCTAATCCTAATTGTTAGATAAGGAATCATATTACGTCACTAATATTTTGGTGTACAGCTTAATGTGCTGACGAAATGCACCGTAGAGTATGACGTGTAAAAATGTTCTGTAAGATTCTGAAGCCTGGGTGTCAGCAATTTTCAGCTTCAGACTGCAGTTACTGAAATAGTAATTCTCCTCTATCAACTTTACTGTACCAAAATACCAGCTGAGACTTCCATTGTGGAGAGATGGCGACAGCTTGATCTCAGTCCCAGCAAACTCATCCATGTCACCAGGAAACGACCTTTTCAGTTATTACATTCAAAGCAATTCTGCAAACTATCTGTCATTTCCTTAGTTTCAATTGTCATCAAACTTCTGTCTTTGTTAGAAACACGGACAAACCTCGCCTATGGAGTCTTTCGCTACTGTAATCAGGCTAGATTTAAAACACTGCTTTAAGTATTGGTCTAGCATTTCTGGCTCTGGGCTAAACATCCAATGGGCAATCATCTTGCCAGCATTGTTTCTCACCATGTTAAACTTTATGCATGTGTCCACAGAAATCATTAGCCAACATCTGGAATAAATGCTCCCAAACCTACCTGAGGGATTTCGGTTGCTGGGTTTTCCATTTTAAGTAGAAGGAAGGCAGGTTTGCCTCCAGTCTGTTTAATGTAGAGATATGTCCCGATGTGAGCTGAACAATCAATGCTTTCCGTTGCAGGCCTGCCTGAACCTCAGGCAAGTTTATTTCATAAACTGTCCCCAGGGCTTCCAGCTTCGACGTGGCCTCATAGGGCATGAGCTGGCCCCTGGGACTTGAATATGGTTGGTCACGGGTCACGTGGTACTGGACCATTCAATGGAATGTTTTTCCAACGACAGGAATTTACAGTTACACATGTCACTCAAAGGTGATTCCGGGACTGGCTTACGGTTCATCAACTGTTCTGATGGGATATTTTTATTTCTGATACACATGATGAATTTCCTTGGTGAATTTCAAGAACTATTGTGCACAAATGGCCGAATGTACTGGTCGATATCGGGAAAATGTTAACGAAACCTAGTCCGCATCTATTTTACCTCTCACACATTCTTTGTCTCTCGTTGTCTCGGTTGTTGTCTCTGCCCTGAATCCACCCTGTGACGTACAGACTCGAATCAGTCTCCCCAGAGACAAGTTTCGAGCCGAATCAATGAGGCAGGAGGGGCATGGCCGAGGAAAGAGAAGTTGAAACAATGAATTGCAGAAGGAGGGAAACATGTGAGTTTGAGAGTGAAAAAAAACACAGACAGACAGAAGGAGGCGTTGTTTCGAGAGGCAGAAGAGTAGAGATCGAGCGAGACAGTAAAGGCATTAATTTTTGGCTGTGTTGCTAGTCATAACGTAAAATTGTCGCAGCAAAATAGCGTTACTTCATGGAGCACAGTAATAAGTGTGTGGTTGTGGGTTTGTGCCACATCTGACTGCAGTTCGGAAAGCTGCGTGTTCAAATCACGTCAGGCTCGTGGTGTGTTGCGGATGTTTCCCTCCCTGAGGTTTCCATGTCAACAACCGTGCTGTGTGCGGATATTCATTGGTCAAAATGTTCTTTCCAGCTCCTTTGGATCACAGGAGAAGTGTTGCTGTCAGTTTTATTTGTGAATACTATTTCACGGAGTTGGAGTGCCCATTGTTTTGGTAAATGCTCACTTCACCCAGTGTGAGAATTAAAAAACAAACTGCTCAGCGCGGGGTAGAAACACACAACCGCCTCCCTCTGGATAGCCGCTGCGTTCGGTTGGTGACAAAGTAGTATTTAGTTTTATATACTGACATTTTACTATATAATTTATGGACACCCAATTTTATGTTTCAGAAAGCAATGTTTCTCAGCAACAGCAATTCTTTGCACTCACTGGACTCAGTAAAAGTGATCTTTATTGAACAGAATTTTGAGTCGTCTGAGGGCTTTCTCCAAAAGGAACCCAAACATATAAATAGAAAGCAGGAATTTTCTGCGTTGCTTCACCTGAGGTCCATTGAAGATGTTACCTTGTAAGGTAGCGAAATGTCTGGAAATGAACCTTTGAGCTCAGGGAGCAAAGCTACAGCCAAAATGGAATTCTCCATATTAACGGTGAGACTGAATGTCACACTGTGTTGGTAAAAAATCCAATTGTGAACATTGATCTGGTTCAGTCCTATATTTGTTACATTTAATCGGCTGGGAGGATGTTGCTGTATGAAACAGAGTGGGAAATTATAGCAGGGATTAAAACACATCACAACTGATTTTATTTTACAATTTCACGACTTTATTCCCATCTCAGAGAAGAGAGATTGCATAATTTAGATCATACCAGACCAATGCAGAACAAAAGAATGGTATTATGGCATTCACAGGCGTATCACCTCCTCTGTGCACATCTCATCTACTTACTGGAAGCACAGCAAATTGTATTGCTCGCGGAACTGCCACACAGGAGGAGACGGCTTTGATACATTGACCGCGGGGTTGCACACCTTTAAGCTCAAAATGCACCTCTCCTGAACTAAATAACTGTAAATAAAGCTCTCAGTCATTCAGAGAAATACTTAGTTTTCCATCTTCATGTCGCATGTAACTTTGAGAATGAAGTCATAATTCCTTGATTACTTTCCTCGTGACTTTCAATTTCTGCCCAGGCGGTCTGGATCCTTTCTGGCGATGGAGAATTTTCCCATCTTTATTTTCTCTGTCTAGACCATTCATGACATGGAAAAGGTCAAGCAGATTAAAATAGTGGAGAGCTGGAAAAGCACAGCTGGACAGGCAACGTCGGGAGCAGGAAAATCGACGTTTCAGACATTAGCCCTTAATAGGAAGGTGCGTGGGGCTAGAGTGAGAGTGGAGTTGGGATAAAGGAACTGGGAAGTCAATCAGTAGATGCAGGCTGAGGGCAGACAGTGATAGGTCGGAGAAGAGTGTAGAGATGATAGGTAGGAATGAAGACAGGTCTGACAGTTCAAGAGGGTGGTACCGAGTTGGAGGTTTTGATCTGTGATGGGAGAGGGGAGGGAGATGAGGAAACTGGAGAAGTTAATGTTGATGCCGAGTTGTTAGATGGTCCCACAGAGGATGATGAGGTGGTCTTCCTCCACACACCGTGCAACTTGTATTTGATGGTTTAGGAGGCCCACGACATGCATGCCCTTGATGTAACCTGAGCAGAAGATGAAACAGTCGACTACAGTACGGTGGACTGTTTGGTGCGTGTTTTCCAGAGATATCCTCTGCAACGCTCTGCGTAATAGCATCCTGTCTCCCCAAAGTCAAGGAGACCACAACGAGTACAACGCACACAGTAGAAGAGGTGCTGGCAAATGCAGTAAACTCTTCCGGATGTGGAAGTTGTCTATGAGGCAATCGACAGAGGTGAGGGAGCTGGTGAGGGTGCAAGTTTTTCACCCCTTGCGGTGGTAAGGGAAGACCAGCTTTCAACTTTCTGTTCTCCAGGACCTGACCCAATTTTCCTATCTATCTTCACAACTGACATTGCACATACACTACACCATTCATATCAACCTGCTCAGCGCTGTCGCCAATCACTTCACTTCCCCACTTACTGAAGTTTCAGGTGCCGAACTGAACAATAATGCAGCTGAAAGATTGATTTAGAGTCGGATTGACAATTCGAACAATCCGAAACACATGATTTAACTTTCAATGTGCTTCACTTTGTCGCATTTACAGCAATACTCGATCTTGCCCATCCTGACTTCAGGCAGTCCGACGTCATTTAGAGAATCTACTTTTTGAGATTATCCAGCAAACATTTTTGTGGAGTGCAGGCAGGATATATGGGTCCCTCCGGAATTTGAACGGTATATCTAAACCACTGAAAGGTCAAAAGAAAAATACATCCATTGAGCAATGAGCCACAGCCTGGTTGGACTGACCACTCTGCCAGCAGATGAATTTTTCTCAGTTTAAATTCCATTCCACATTGCTCCAGAATTCCAAGCATCAAAGTGTTTCCAGAGTATCTGCTTCCCATTTTGTCTATCTGTTCCCTGACGCTGCTGTTTGTCCCGTAAAAAGGAACCGGGCTGTCTCCACTGGTGGACAACTTTGTTCCTATGTGTAAACTGTGCTGGGTGAGGGCAGAGTCCATTCGCTCTTCTGCTCAGTGTCAATCACTTGCGATGGAAGGAGTTAATTACACGGCAGGAAGTTTGCAACTTTATTTGTGGATTTTCTTCGAAGGTCTATTATCCCTGAAATAGAAAGTTGCTTTGCTGGCGGGAAAGGAATAAGTTGACACTAGAGATTTTCCTTCTGGTAAATAATATGAGTTATCTTGAGTGCAGCCTTTGTGGTGTTCAGAATTCTTCTTGCAGCAATCCTGCAGAATGTCCAATGCAAAACGGGCATCCCTTATTTTGCTGCGATATCTGAGCCACCACTGTCGCAGATGAAGAGGATCCAAGAGAAATGTTCACTCACTGACCGTCAGCAAAACGGCCTGGAGCTGCGTTGCTGCTGACAGCCCAACGCAGAATATAGAGTTAAAAATGAGCCATTGTTTCACCCTCTGTCCCAGTGATCGGGCGAGGGACGGCTTAAACACGTGGCGTCATTCCCACGCAGACAGAAGCCGGACAATCCATCCCGTCCATGGCGAAGCTATGCCACTTGTGTCTCTCTGAGACTATTCATTATCGGTTACATATGTCCTAACATTGTGGAAATGTGTCTGTGTGATGATGCTGTCTCCCACATGCTGATCGTCTTGCTATTCATGTCTCAACCCACAATGGATAACGCGTCTGAGTACGTGTCAGGAGAGTGTACGTTTGACTCGTACGTGGCTCGAAAGCAATGCAGATTTTTATTTAACTGAAAAACCAATCGTGCCCTTTGAACTGAAGCCGAGTCGACGTTTGAATTCCTGATCTGCAGGAATCTTCAGTCAATGCCCCAACATCATCAGAGGAGTGGAAGCTGAAATAGTTAAACACGCTGTTCATGGGCAATTTTCTATTTCCATAACGCACTGACCCAATCACTGCGCCTCCTTGAAATGGCAAGGAAATAAAATGAGTAGCCAAGTTGCAGCTTTGAGAATCTTTGGAAACTCTTTTTGATGCGGTTTCAAAGGAGAATGAAGAATGAACTGTCCGATTGATCAGGGATTTCCGAGGCACCTTCCCCTTCTTAAACAGGATGGAAGATTGTCTCTGATGTTCTCGGGGACATTAATTGATCCGAGGCATTGAACGGATTAACATGACAGATGCTCCGCTTGTGTTGCTGGCGCTGCTAGGAGTAAAATGAATTCCGGTCTCCCTGGCTATGAATCGAAGCCCGAGCAAAGTGGTGAAAGCACTGAATCGTGCCCATTACACCAGCAAGTATGACTTCAAGAATCAAGCACATGGCTGGCGTGACAACTCTCAAGTCCCTTGTAAGCACTCTTGTCAGAAACAACAACTTGATTATCCTCATCTCACTTCCCATTACTAGTCCTTGTATGGCTGATCATCACAAAATCACATCGAAATACCGGTGAAGGTTATGCAGGTTTCTGCTTCTCTGACCCTTCCACAGAGTGAGATCCAGATTGAAACACTCATTGGCTGTTTAGGTTTTACTGCATATCTCCACAACTCTTTCCGCCTTTTACCTTAAATCTATCTCCCGCGGTGATCGATCAAAATGAAATATTTCTTTCAGTCTACCCCAACCATGTCCCTCATTATTTTGTATCTCAATCATGACTTTATAAAATCTACTCTTCTGTAAGAAAAATAACGCCAGTCTATCCATTTTCTCTTCATAACTCAAAATCTTCAATCAGCGAATATCCTGTTGAATCTTTTCTGCACAGTTCCCAGTGCTACATTATCCCTGATCTAATGTGAATTGCAGAACTGCACACAATACTCAGACGACCGTGGAATGAACAAATGGAATAAATGACGCAGAAAGCTACACAAAATGTTCTTTTGCAATAAATTCTCTTTTGCTCAATACTGCGCTGCATCAACTTCCTGAGCCTGATGCTCCAATAATTTCTGGTCTATGTCAGTAAATGCTGCTATATGACGATTAATCTCACAACCGCGGAAGCTGAATGTATCGACTGGTTTGAAGGCCCTGAAGCTGGTTTGGGGCACGTTCACCCAGCTACAGCACCCCAGCAGCACAGATTGCACGGTGTAATGTGAGTGTTAGATCGTGGAATGCATCTGTGAAATCGCAGGAACAGCGTAAAAGTAGGTTAATGATTGTAGAGGGAGAGAAATCTCCGAGGAAAGGTGGGTTTGAATCCTGATATCTGAAACTCTGAGATGGCAGAAAGCGGGTGTTTGAAGGCGCGAAATCATCGCCTCAAAGAGTATTTTCATGGCGTATGGTTACTGATTCCTCTCCGCGTTTGCTCAGCACGGAGCAGCAGGAATGATTGCAATATCAGAATGTGAGCTCCAACCTCACCTTCAGCAGTTTTTTATGACATTAAGAAGGGAACATTGGGACATCAGGCATTATGTGGCATACAACGTGAAAGATGTATTTTGCCATAACTCCGACCGGAGTTGAACTTGCGGTGGCCACAAGGCAAAGCACGTTCCCGGTGCCACATGTAAAAATAATATTCAATAGCAGTAAGGATAGTGACAGAGGATATATCAGGAACAGCTCCACAGGCACTACAGAAATAGTTGCCAAACAGTGTCTGAGATGTGGGTACTCAGAGTGGGGTGAATGTTTAACTTGGAGATGTTGAATGCTGAGATTGATGCATTTCTACAAAACTTCAAAGGCTTAGAGGATACTGCAGCGTATTGTTTAAATGTATTTCCCAATAGGAATGTAGTTTAACATCGGGTTTTTTCACCAATTTGCTCACAAAATCAAGTAAACACTGATGCGAAATGTCATGTAATCCCAGTTCACAGGCCCAGAATCAGAGAAACTGAGTGATACAGTCCCAAAGATCCAAGTGGAAATTGTGATGGAGAAGAGCACGCGCCTGTTGCACCAGTGATGTAATCGATGAGGGAAAGGTCCATCGCTGACGGTAGAGACGTGCGTGAAATGCCGAGGCTGGAAGCTCTAACGTCACCTGGAGCACCTTCTATTGTTGTGGAGCAGGGAGCATTGTGGCACGTGGCTAGGAGATTGAGCCTCTCGTGGAGCAATTTCTTTTGACATGGAGCACCAGGGATTATTTTAATATCAGACTGGGAGCTCCAACCTCACCTGCAGCAGTTTCTACTGACATTAAGAAGGGAACATTGGGATATCAGGCTGTGAGGTCCAACCGCACCATGTGCAGCTCCTGTTGACATGGAGCAAGAAGCATCTTGAATCTGGCTGAGGGAAAGGATGCTCAGCTATTTTAATCTGAAGTGAAATAGATTAATTGATTCGAGGCTTTGCAAGGAATCCTGTCACAGATGCAATGCGTTTGTTGTTGCCGTTGTCAGGAACAATAAAGTTCTCATTCACTGGCAGGGAATCAAAGACAGGACGCGGTGGTAAAAGTGCAAAATCCGAAACAATAGACCACCAAGGATGCCGGTAGAACGGGGATGTACTGATTGGTCCTCAGCCATCAATCTCCTCTTCGTGCTCTTGTCAGAAACAACGGCTTGCCGACCCTCATCCCATTTTCTCGCACATTTTTTGCCTTTACATCAAAAGTTCACATCTAAATACTTTTGTAGGTTATGTGGGTTCCTGCCCCTGCGACCTCTGACAGTATGTTCCCGAATCAACCACCAGATCATTGATAAATGTTTTCTTTATACCTACTGCATGTCAGGATCAAAGTTCATTCAGGATTTTGAGCGGGAATTGAGCTCGTACTGCGGCGCTGAAAGTGCTGAATCACAACCAATGGTTCACCAGGGATGACAACAGACATCGTTGCATTTTTTCTTAATGACACAGTTTTTGGCATTGTTTCACTGGAGAAAAGTTTCTCCTCCAAAATGATTGAGTCATCGAGGGTAAGCAGCAAGTAAACAGACACATCATCCCATTTTTTCAACCCTGGACTATAGCCTTACGTGCACTGACGTTCCCAAGTTTCATGTTAACGATGTTTTCTCCCTACCATTTTCAACTAAACGACACAAATAATGGGGTGAATTTTGAGATGGGTAAATTTTGTTAATGTAACCTTGAGGAATTGAACCTCATTTTGACCCACAGAGCGAAACATGAAATCCCATTCACCCGAGAGTGACAGATGTAAGGTGAGAGACGAACGCCAAGAAAATAGGATTTCACCCACTTGGCTTATATTGTCCAATGTCAGACTTCAACACCAGACTCTGTTTACTGTAGTGAAAGGAAGCAAGTGGTCACTCCCTGTCCGTGCACATCCCACATTATTTCCCTGTAACTCTGCAGTTTATGCGGCCTCGACTGGCTCTTCCTGCCTCACTGGAATATTGCTTACATCAGCAGCTTACTATCCTTCCGAATGGTCTTCCTCAAATTCTGGAAAAGACAAAGAGGGATGGGGTACTAAATGTACATGTTTACTTTACAAGGCCAACGGTCTAACCACTGAGCTACAGGACCAATGCATTGCCATGTGAGAGAAGGTCCCGTGCATTCGAAATTGCAAACTAATAGACGCACTGAGAGCCTGCGTAACATCTAGCAAGTCAGTGTAACACGACGCAGACAGAGCCGAAGGGAGCATGTACAAAAAGATAGCAGGATGTAATGCTAAAACGCACAGTGTTTAGGGTAATATCAACAGAGTTCTTCCATGGAAGTCGGTCATTAGGATTCAGGAATTCCAATGTCATGGTCTGTTAAGTGTTACCAATTATAGTAATTACTAGGAAATGCTGACTGAACTTTAGAAGCAGAATTGTGCGTGAAACAGTCAGAATCACTTCCCTCCATGTCACAGATCCACATCCGTAATGTCAGCTGCTATTGCCAGACGTGCATTCGGCTCAAAACAAGGACGAGGAGGCCACCAGAAAAAGGAAGTCCGATGTTGGTTTCTTAGAGCCGACTATAGGCTAACTGGAGCCAGGATCAATGTGTGCCCTGAAGGTTAGTTTTCCTGTTTACCCTGGTGTAGTGACCACTCCGGAACAGTCACCCAATTGACTCTTCTTTGTGTGTTGACCTTTGCAGGTCTCACATCGGTTCAGTGTCTCAAGTGGATCCACGCATTTTTAATTTGGCGAACTTTACTCAGATCATCGTTGCAGATTCATATTAACACAGCTATTTTTAGAAGCAGAAAGAGACCATTCAAGCCAAGTCTGTTCCACCATGAACTGAGCTCATGTCTGATTTGATAATTCCGAATTGTGGAACTAGCCTTTCTTCATAACCCTTCATAACTTTATTGATTCCAACTTTGTCTCTCTTAGACTTGAATATACTTAATGAGCCAGACCCGACAGCCCATGCTGTACAGAATTCCACGAAATACAAAACAATAGTGTGTAAACTTGCCAAAAAAGACATAACAGTCAGTCCCACTGGAGTGGGAGAATGGTGAAGTCATGGTGAGAGAGAATGTAACAGTTAAAACTAAAGGAAAGGGAAAGAGTGGGTGTGGTTTCAAAATTACGCCATTGTTCTGCCATTCTCAGATTCCAATCACTTACCCGAACGATTAACATCGCTTCTCACACAGCAGGCCACCCCCTCTCCCCACTATTTCATAACCACTGCCACCTCGACACTTCACATCTGCTCTGATGACGATGAGTCCAATCTGGAAACACTGACGTCCATACTCAGCATGGATGCTTCCTGATCCGCTGCAATTTCCAGGTGTTTTTTTGTCATCAGTACAGATTCCAGAATGTGCAGTCATTTGCTCCGAAATTCTTTCTCATGTCTGTGTTAAACCTGCAGACACCATTCTGAGATTAGGCACTCTGATCTTCGGCTGTCCAAGAAGGAAACCAAACTTTCTGCATGAAGTTAAATCTTTCACGAATGTGTATGCTGAAGTACGGAGGACCTTTTTTTGTTGCAGTACTGAGTCTGAGCAGGCACAGACAATGGATATCACCGCTTCCTCCCATTTAATTTTATCAATGCAGTAAAACGCTCATTGAGTCTTTCAGAGCTGCACCATTTGCAGTTTTTAATGTCAGGAATTCATGTTCATTTTTCACACTTTTTA
>NC_057717.1:54931477-54972348 GCF_004010195.1 Chiloscyllium plagiosum
GCTGCGGTTCTCACTCACTCTGGGACTCACACACACACACTCGAGGACACTGATTCTCACACACTCTGGGACTCACACACACACACACACACTGGGACACCGAGGACACTGATTCTCACACACTCTGGGACTCACTCACACACACACACACTGGGACACTGTGATTGTCACACACTCTGGGACTCTCACACACACAGTCTGGGACTCACACACATACACTCTGGGACTCACACACACACACTCTGGGTCACTGTGATTCTCATACACTCTGGGACTCTCACACACACTCTGGGACACTGTGGGTCTCACACACTGTGGGAGTCACACACACAATCTGGGACTCACACACACACACACACTCTGTGACTCACACACACACACACTCTGGGACACTGTGATTCTCAAACACTCTGGGGCTCTCACACACACATTACGGGACTCACACGCCCACACACACACACACACTGGGACAGTGTGGTTCTCACACACACTCTGGGACTCACACACACACACAATGGGACTCCCACACACACACACTGGGACTCACACACACTCTGGACTCACATATGCACACACTCTGTGACTCACACATGCACACACACACACTCTGGGACTCCAACGCACACAGTCTGGGACACTGATTCTCACAAACTCTGGGACTCACATACACACACACTGTCTGGGACTCACTCACAGACAAACACACTCTGGGACACTGATTCTCATACATTCTCGGACTCACACACACACACTCTGGGACTCTCTCTCTCTCTCTCACTCACTCTCTCACACACACACACACGCTGGGACTCACACACGCAGACGTTGGGACTCACGCACACATACACACACGCTGGGTCTCACACACAGACACAAACACACACGCTGGGACTCTCATTCTCACACACACGCTGAGACACTGGTTCTCACGCACACTCTGGGACTCACACACACACACACACACTCTGGTACTCACACACACACTCTGGGACTCTCTCTCACACACACACACACATACACACACACTCTGGGACTCACACGCACAAACACTCTGGGACTTACACACATTCTGGGACTCACATATGCACACACTCTGGGACTCACACACGCACACACTCACACTCTGGGACTCACACATACACACTCTGGGACACTGATTCTCACACACGCTGGGACTCACACACACACACACACACACACTCTGGGACTCACACAAACACATTCTGGGACTCACACACACACACTCTGGGACACTGATTCTCATACACTCTGAGACTCACACACACAGACACACACACACTCACTGGGACTTTCACACACACACTCTGGGACACAGTGGTTCTCACACACTCTGGGACTCACACACACACTCTGGAACCCTCTCTCTTTCTCACACACGCACACACACTGGGACTCACACACACACACATTCTGGGACTCACTCACACATACACAAACACACACGCTGGGACTCTCATTCTGGCACACACGCTGGGACACTGATTCTCACACACACTCTGGGACTCACACACACACACTCTGGGACTCTCACACGCACACTCTGGGTCTCACACACATACACTCTGGTTCACTGTGATTCTCACACACTCTGGGACTCTCGCACACACACTCTGGGACTCATACACACACACACACACACTCTGCGACTCACACACACACTCTGGGACTCACACACACGCACACACTCTGGGGCACTGTGGTTCTCACACACACTCTGGGACTCACACACGCACTCTGGGACCTGATATTTAACATCTCTTATTCTCCTACCATTTGCAAATGGACAACACTATCAAGCTACAATCACATCTCTTATCAAGGCCAGGTAACTGTTTAAAAGCCAATCACTGAATTAAATTAACCATCAGAGGCCAACGACATTAATGCTCCCTCATTAAAAAGTCAGTGGAATCTTTAAGATGTGTGATAAGGAAACAGTAAAGGTTGGAGGAAATTTGTGTCAGCAGTAGATCATTGAGCCCTTCGATGCTGTTCCAACATCTAAAGAAACCATGGCTAATCGGAGGCCAAAATCCGTTTTCCGACCTTTTGCCTTTTGTGATTGAAAGTGCTTCTGAACATGCATCTTGAATGGTCTGGCCCTAATTTTAGATTATGAGCACTATCAACGCAGAAGTATTTTTGTGAACAGGCGAACATGCTGTCTAAATGCAAAATAGAGTCTGAGGTGTACAAAAAAATGTAGGATTCTGAAAAAAATATGTGTCATCGAGTTCCAGCGTTAGACTGCATTTCCTGAAATATCAGTTGTCCTCGATCAGTGTTCCACTTCCAAAGTATAGGCTGGGACATTCATTGTCGAAAGATGGGGGCAGTCTTGTCGCAGCCATTGCATACCCATCTATGTCACGAGGAAACATCCCTGTGTGCGGATACATGCAAAGTAATTCTGCAGTTTGTCTGCCATTGTCTTCCTTTCAATTACGGTGTCACCTGTGTCGCTCTTTGGAAACATGGATAGACCAAACCGAGTGCAATCTTTCTCTATGGTACGACACCGTGGTAAACCTTTCTGCTAACAAAACCAAACACACAGAAAATCGCAGCTCGTCTCATAACCTGTTCATATAAAAGAGACAAAGAGCGACTCGAATTCCACTATTTAACTAAAGTATATCAGTTTGATTCTGCATCTCTAAAACTGAACATTAAACAACAAATATTGAAAATTCTAAGTCTCCTTCGATTGGGTTATAATTATTGGGGCATCATTTAATCTAATTGGTTATATTGAAACTGATGTGAAATAATCATTCTGGATTGTCATTAGACAGAGGGAGAACTGATGGTGATCGTCAAAGAGGGAAATCACACAACAGATGAACAGACGTTTTGTAAAGGAGAGTCTTTCCTCGTCAGCTGACGGATTTAAACCCACACTTTGGAGACAGAAGGAAAACAGGCAATCGTCTCTGAGAAAGTGTTTGGTTTTCAGAAACTTCTTCAATGAGGAAAACTGAGATTGCGTGTTCCAACAAACAACATCGCTCACGGTTATTGATTAAAGGAGCTTTTTTTTTTTCCGCTGCAGCCTTCAAGACATGGAATTGCTATTTGGATGAACATTTAAAACGTCTTTGAACACACAAGGTCAAGTTTTGGGATCTTGGTTCAGAAGTACCATATGTGACGACTGACATGGATATAATGGGGCGAAGGGACTGTGCCATTGCTTTGAAAATTCAGTGATTGTCTCTCATTTTGCAACTGAACGAAAAATCACAAGCAGTATTAAGAAGTAAAGTTGCAAGCATAGAGTGCGCGTTCTCTGGTGCTCTAGTTGTTGGGTATCAGCACTCGCACTGTTATTTCCTGAGTTTAATTCTCAGAGAGGAATGCGGACTGAGCATTCTTGTAAAAAGTGTGAAAAATGAACATGAATTCCTGACATTAAAAACTGCAAATGGTGCAGCTCTGAAAGACTCAATGAGCGTTTTACTGCATTGATAAAATTAAATGGGAGCAAGCGGTGATATCCATTGTCTGTGCCTGCTCAGACTCAGTACTGCAACAAAAAAAGTCCTCCTTACTTCAGCATACACATTCGTGAAAGAGTTAACTTCATGCAGAAAGTTTGGTTTCCTTCTTGGACAGCCGAAGATCAGAGTGCCTCATCTCAGAATGGTGTTTGCAGGTTTAACACAGACATAAGAAAGAATTTCGGAGCAAATGTCTGCACATTCTGGAATCTGTACTGATGACAAAAAAAAAAACACCTGGAAATTGCAGCGGATCAGGAAGCATCCATGCTGAGTATGGACGTCAGTGTTTCCAGATTGGAGTCATCGTCATCAGAGCAGAAGTGAAGTGTTGCGGTGGCAGTGGTTATGACATAGTGGGGAGAGGGGGTGGCCTGCTGTGTGAGTAACGATGTTAATCATTCAGGTAAGTGATTGGAATCTGAGAATGGCAGAACAATGGCGTAATTTTGAAACCACACCCACTCTTTCCCTTTCCTTTAGTTTTAACTGTTACATTCTCTCTCACCATGACTTCGCCATTCTCCCACTCCAGTCCAATAATGTGGGATGTGCACGGACAGGGAATGACCACTTGCTTCCTTTCACTACGGTAAACAGAGTCTGGTGTTGAAGTCTGACATGGGACAATATAAGCCAAGTGGATGAAATCCTATTTTCTTGGCGTTCGCCTCTCACCTTACATCTGTCACTCTCGGGTGAATGGGTTTTCATGTTTCACTCTGTGGGTCAAAATGAGGTTCAATTCCTCAAGGTAACATTAACAAATTTGACCCATCTCAAAATTCACCCCATTATTTGTGTCGTTTAGTTGAAAATGGTAGGGAGAAAACATCGTTAACATGAAACTTGAGAACGTCAGTGCACGTAAGGCTATAGTCCAGGGTTGAAAAAATGGGATTGATGTGTTTGTTTACTTGCTGATTACCCTCGATGACTCAATCATTTTGGAGGAGAAACTTATCTCCAGTGAAATAAAGCCAAAAACTGTGTCATTAAGAAAAAATGCAACGATGTCTGTTGTCATCCCTGGTTATCCATTGGTTGTGATTCAGCACTTTCAGCGCCGCAGTACGAGCTCAATTCCCGCTCAAAATCCTGAATGAACTTTGATCCTGACATGCAGTAGGTATCAAGAAATCATTTATCAATGATCTGGTGGTTGAATCGGGAACATACTGTCAGGGGTCGCAGGGGCAGGAACCCATATAACCTACAAAAATATTTAGATGTGAACTTTTGATGTAAAGGCAAAAAACGTGCGAGAAAATGGGATGAGGGTCGGCACGCCGTTGTTTCTGACAAGAGCACGAAGAGGAGATTGATGGCTGATGACCAATCAGTACATCCCCGTTCTACAGGCATCCTTGGTGGTCTATTGTTTCGGATTTTGCACTTTTACCACCGCGTCCTGTCTTTGATTCCCTGCCAGTGAATGAGAACTTTATTGTTCCTGACAACGGCAACAACAAACGCACTGCATCTGTGACAGGATTCCTTGCAAAGCCTCGAATCAATTAATCTATTTCACTTCAGATTAAAATATCTGAGCATCCTTTCCCTCAACCAGATACAAGATGCTTCTTGCTCCATGTCAACAGGAGCTGCACACGGTGCGGTTGAACCTCACAGCCTGATATCCCAATGTTCCCTTCTTAATGTCAGTAGAAACTGCTGCAGGTGAGGTTGGAGCTCCCAGCCTGATATTAAAATAATCCCTGGTGCTCCATGTCAAAAGAAATTGCTCCACGAGAGGCTCAATCTCCCTGCTCCACAACAATAGAAGGTGCTCCAGGTGACGTTAGAGCTTCCAGCCTCGGCATTTCACGCACGTCTCTACCGTCAGAGATGGACCTTTCCCTCATCGATTACATCACTGGTGCCACAGGCGCGTGCTCTTCCCAATCACAATTTCCACTTGGATCTTCGGGCCTGTATCACTCAGTTTCTCTGATTCTGGGCCAGTGAACTGGGATTACATGACATTTCGCATCAGTGTTTACTTGATTTTGTGAGCAAATTGGTGAAAAAAAACCGATGTTAAACTACATTCCTATTGGGAAATACATTTCAACAATATGCTGCAGTATCCTCTAAGCCTTTGAAGTTTTGTAGAAATACATCAATCTCAGCATTCAACATCTCCAAGTTAAACATTCACCCCACTTCTGTAGTGCCTGTGGAGCTGTTCCTGATATATCCTCTGTCACTATCCTTACTGCTTTTGAATACTATTTTTACATGTGGCATCGGGAACGTGCGTTGCCTTGTGGCCACGGCAAGTTCAACTCCGGTCGGAGTTATGGCAAAATACATCTTTCACGTTGTATGCCACATAATGCCTGATGTCCCAATGTTCCCTTCTCAATGTCAATAAAAACTGCTGAAGGTGAGGTTGGAGCTCACATTCTGATATTGCAATCATTCCTGCTGCTCCGTGCTGAGCAAACGCGGAGAGGAATCAGTAACCATACGCCATGAAAATACTCTTTGAGGCGATGATTTCGCGCCTTCAAACTCCCGCTTTCTGCCATCTCAGAGTTTCAGATATCAGGATTCAAACCCACCCTTCCTCGGAGATTTCTCTCCCTCTACAATCATTAACCTACTTTTACGCTGTTCCTGCGATTTCACAGATGCATTCCACGATCTAACACTCACATTACACCGTGCTATCTGTGCTGCTGGGGTGCTGTAGCTGGGTGAACCAGCTTCGGGGCCTTCAAACTAGTCGATACATTCAGCTTCCGCGGTTGTGAGATTAATCGTCATATAGCAGCATTTACTGACATAGACCAGAAATTAATGGAGCATCAGGCTCTGGAAGTTGATGCAGCGCAGTATTGAGCAAAAGAGAATTTATTGCAAAAGAACATTTTGTGTAGCTTTCTGCGTCATGTATTCCATTTGTTCATTCCACGGTCGTCTGAGTATTGTGTGCAGTTCAGCAATTCACATTAGATCAGGGATAATGTAGCACTGGGAACGGTGCAGAAGAGATTCAACAGGATATTCGCTGATTGAAGATTTTGAGTTATGAAGAGAGAATGGATAGACTGGCGTTATTTTCCTTACAGAAGAGTAGATTTTATAAAGTCATGATTGAGATACAAAATAATGAGGGACATGGTTGGCATAGACTGAAAGAAATGTTTCATTTTGATCGATCACCGCGGGAGATAGATTTAAGGTAAAAGGCGGAAAGAGTTGTGGAGATATGCAGTAAAACCTAAACAGCCAATGAGTGTTTCAATCTGGATCTCACTCTGTGGAAGGGTCAGAGAAGCAGAAACCCGCATAACCTTCACCGGTATTTCGATGTGATTTTGTGATGATCAGCCATACAAGGCCTAGTAATGGAAAGTGAGATGAGGATAATCAAGTTGTTGTTTCTGACAAGAGTGCTTACAAGGGACTTGAGAGTTGTCACGCCAGCCATGTGCTTGATTCTTGAAGTCATATTTGCTGGTGTAATGGGCACGATTCAGTGCTTTCACCACTTTGCTCGGGCTTCGATTCCTAGCCAGGGAGACCGGAATTCATTTTACTCCTAGCAGCGCCAGCAACACAAGTGGAACATCTGTCATGTTAGTCCGTTCAATGCCTCGGATCAATTAATGTCCTCGAGAACATCAGAGACAATCTTCCATCCTGTTTATGAAGGGGAAGGTGCCTCGGAAATCCCTGATCAATCGGACAGTTCATTCTTCATTCTCCTTTGAAACCGCATCACAAAGAGTTTCTAAAGATTCTCAAAGCTGCAACTTGGCTACTCATTTTATTTCCTTGCCATTTCAAGGAGGCGCAGTGATTGGGTCAGTGCGTTATGGAAATAGAAAATTGCCCATGAACAGCGTGTTTAACTATTTCAGCTTCCACTCCTCTGATGATGTTGGGGCATTGACTGAAGATTCCTGCAGATCAGGAATTCAAACGTCGACTCGGCTTCAGTTCAAAGGGAACGATTGGTTTTTCAGTTAAATAAAAATCTGCATTGCTTTCGAGCCAGGTACGAGTCAAACCTACACTCTCCTGACACGTACTCAGACGCGTTATCCATTGCAGGTTGAGACATGAATAGCAAGACGATCAGCATGTGGGAGACAGCATCACCACACAGACACATTTCCACAATGTTAGGACATATGTAACCGATTATGAATAGTCTCAGAGAGACACAAGTGGCATAGATTCGCCATGGACGGGATGGATTGTCCGGCTTCTGTCTGCGTGGGAATGGCGCCACGTGTTTAAGCCGTCCCTCGCCCTATCACTGGGACAGAGGATGAAACAATGGCTCATTTTTAACTCTATATTCTGCTTTGGGCTGTCAGCTGCAACGCAGCTCCGGGCCGTTTTGCTGACGGTCAGTGAGTGAACATTTCTCTTGGATCCTCCTCATCTGCGACAGTGGTGGCTCAGATATCGCAGCAAAATAAAGCATGCCCGTTTTGCATTGGACATTCTGCAGGATTGCTGCAAGAAGAATTCTGCACACCACAAAGGCTGCACTCAAGATAACTCATATTATCCACAAATAAAGTTGCAAACTTCCTGCCGTGTAATTAACTCCTTCCATCGCAAGTGATTGACACTGAGCAGAAGAGCAAATGGACTCTGCCCTCACCCAGCACAGCTTACACATAGAAACAAAGTTGTCCACCAGTGGAGACAGCCCGGTTCCTTTTTACGGGACAAACAGCAGCGTCAGGGAACAGATAGACAAAATGGGAAGCAGATACTCTGGAAACACTTTGATGCTTGGAATTCTGGAGCAATGTGGAATGGAATTTAAACTGAGAAAAAGTCATCTGCTGGCAGAATGGGCAGTGCAACCAGGCTGTGGCTCATTGCTCAATGGGTGTATTTTTCTTTTGACCTTTCAGTGGTTGAGATATACCGTTCAAATTCCGGAGGGACCCATATATCCTGTCTGCACTCCAAAAAAATGTTAGCTGGATAATCTCAAAAAGTAGATTCTCTAAATGACGTCGGACCGCCTGAAGTCAGGATGGGCAAGATCGAGTATTGCAGTAAATGCGACAAAGTGAAGCACATTGAAAGTTAAAACATGTGTTTCGGATTGTTCGCTGTATCAATCCGACTCTAAATCAATCTTTCAGCTGCATTATTGTTCAGTTCGGCACGTGAAACTTCAGTAAGTGAGGAAGTGAAGTGATTGGCGACAGCGCTAAGCAGGTTGATGTGAATGGTGCAGTGTATGTGCAATGTCAGTTGTGAAGATAGATAGGAAAATTGGGTCAGGTCCTGGAGAACAGAAAGTTGAAAGCTGGTCTTCCCTTACCACCGCAAGGGGTGAAAAACTTGCACCTTCACCAGCTCCCTCACCTCTGTCGATTGCCTCATAGACAACTTCCACATCCGGCAGAGTTTACTGCATATGCCAACACCTCTTCTACTGTGTGCGTTGTTCTCGTTGTGGTCTCCTTGACTTTGGGGAGACAGGATGCTATTAGGCAGAGCGTTGCAGAGGATATCTCTGGAAAACACGCACCAAACAGTCCACCGTACTGTAGTCGACTGTTTCATCTTCTGCTCCCGTTCCATCAAGGGCATGCATGTCGTGGGCCTCCTAAACCATCAAATACAAGTTGCACGGTGTGTGGAGGAAGACCACCTCATCATCCTCTGTGGGACCATCTAACAACTCGGCATCAACATTAACTTCTCCAGTTTCCTCATCTCCCTCCCCTCTCCCATCACAGATCAAAACCTCCAACTCGGTACCGCCCTCTTGAACTGTCCGACCTGTCTTCATTCCCACCTGTCATCTCTACACTCTTCTCCGACCTATGACTATCTGCCATCAGCCTGCATCTACTGATTGACTTCCCAGTTCCTTTATCCCAACTCCACTCTCACTCTAGCCCCACGCACCTTCCTATTTGTCTCTCAGACATTTCCCACCTCCCCATTAAGGGCTAATGTCTGAAACGTCGATTTTCCTGCTCCCGACGTTGCCTGTCCAGCTGTGCTTTTCCAGCTCTCCACTATTTTAATCTGCTTGACCTTTTCCATGTCATGAATGGTCTAGACAGAGAAAATAAAGATGGGAAAATTCTCCATCGCCAGAAACGATCCAGACCGCCTGGGCAGAAATTGAAAGTCACGAGGAAAATAATCAGACATGACACGAGGAAAAATGTGTTCGCACAGGGAGTGGTGCATGTCCGTAAATCACTGTCTGAGAGTGACAAAGAGTAAGTTTCCATGTATGCAAAAGGGAATTCAATGTCAGCCTGAAAAGGAACAATATTCAGAGTTCCGTGGAGAGAGCAATAAAATGACAGCAGATGGAAGGTTGGCTGCCCAGCCTCCTTGTGCGCTGTGACACACTTGGTGATTCTGAACGAACTCGCATTTGGTCCAACAGAATGTGGTACATTTGACAACGCGTATATTCTGCCCAAAAGCAATGAAGGAATTATGACTTCATTCTCAAAGTTACATGCGACATGAAGATGGAAAACTAAGTATTTCTCTGAATGACTGAGAGCTTTATTTACAGTTATTTAGTTCAGGAGAGGTGCATTTTGAGCTTAAAGGTGTGCAACCCCGCGGTCAATGTATCAAAGCCGTCTCCTCCTGTGTGGCAGTTCCGCGAGCAAAACAATTTGCTGTGCTTCCAGGAAGTAGATGAGATGTGCACAGAGGAGGTGATACGCCTGTGAATGCCATAATACCATTCTTTTGTTCTGCATTGGTCTGGTATGATCTAAATTATGCAATTTCTCTTCTCTGAGATGGGAATAAAGTCGTGAAATTGTAAAATAAAATCAATTGTGATGTGTTTTAATCCCTGCTATAATTTCCCACTCTGTTTCATACAGCAACATCCTCCCAGCCGATTAAATGTAATAAATATAGGACTGAACCATATCAATGTCCACAATTGGATTTTTTACCAACACAGTGTGACATTCAGTCTCACCGTTAATATGGAGAATTCCTTTTTGGCTGTAGGTTTGCTCCCTGAGCTCAAAGGTTCATTTCCAGACATTTCGTTACCTTACAAGGTAACATGTTCAATGGACCTCAGGTGAAGCAACGCAGAAAATTCCTGCTTTCTATTTATATGTTTGGGTTTCTTTGGGAGAAAGCCCTCAGACGACTGACATTCTGTTCAATAAAGATCACTTTTACTGAGTCCAGTGAGTGGAAAGAATTGCTGTTGCTGAGAAACATTGCTTTCTGAAACATAAAATTGGGTGTCCATAAATTATGTAAAAAAATATCAGTATATAAAACTAAATATTACTTTGTCACCAACTGAACGCAGCGGCTATCCAGAGGGAGGCGGTTGTGTGTTTCTACCCCACGCTGAACAGTTTGTTTTTTTTAATTCTCACACTGGGTGAAGTGAGCATTTACCAAAACGATGGGCACTCCAACTCCGTGAAATAGTATTCACAAATAAAACTGACAGCAACACTTCTCCTGTGATCCAAAGGAGCTGGAAAGAACATTTTGACCAATGAATATCGCACACAGCACGGTTGTTGACATGGAAAACTCATGGAGGGAAACATCCGCAACACACCACGAGCCTGACGTGATTTGAACATGCAGCTTTCCGAACTGAAGTCAGATGTGGCACAAGCCTACAACCACACACTTTTACTGTGCTCCATGAAGTAACGCTATTTTGCTGCGATAATTTTACGTTATGACTAGCAACACTGCCAAAAATTAATGCCTTTACTGTCTCGCTCGATCTCTACTCCTCTGCCTCTCGAAACAACGCCTCCTTCTGTCTGTCTGTGTTTTTTTACACTCTCACACTCACATGTTTCCCTCCTTCTGCAATTCATTGTTTCAACTTCTCTTTCCTCGGCCATGCCCCTCCTGCCTCATTGATTCGGCTCTAAACTTGTCTCTGGGGAGACTGATTCGAGTCTGTACGTCACAGGGTGGATTCAGGGCAGAGACAACAACCGAGACAACGAGAGACAAAGAATGTGTGAGAGGTAAAATAGATGCGTACTAGGTTTCGTTAACATTTTCCCGATATCGACCAGTACATTCGGCCATTTATGCACAATAGTTCTTGAAATTCTTCAAGGAAATTCATCATGTATATCAGAAATAAAAATATCCCATCAGAACAATTGATGAACCGGAAGCCAGTCCCGGAATCACGTATGAGTGACATGTGTAACTATAAATTCCTGTCGTTGGAAAAACATTCCATTGAATGGTCCAGTACCACGTGACCCGTGACCAACCATATTCATGTCGCAGGGGCCAGCTCATGCCCTATGAGGTCACGTTGAACCTGGAAGCCCTGGGGACAGTTTATAAAATAAACTTGCCTGAGGTTCAGGCAGGCCTGCAACGGGAAGCATTGATTGTTCAGCTCACATCGGGACATATCACTACATTAAACAGACTGGAGGCAAACCAGCCTTCCTTCTACTTAAAATGGAAAACCCATTACCCGAAATCCCTCAGGTAGGTTTGGGAGCATTTATTCCAGATGTTGGCTAATGATTTCTGTGAACACATGCATAAAGTTTAACATGGTGAGAAACAATGCTGGCAAGATGGATGCCCATTGGATGTTTAGCCCAGAGCCAGAAATGCTAGACCAATACTTAAAGCAGTGTTTTAAATCTAGCCTGATTACAGTAGAGAAAGACTCCATAAGGCGAGGTTTGTCCGTGTTTCTAATAAAGACAGAAGTTTGATGACAATTGAAACTAAGGAAATGACAGATAGATTGCAGAATTGCTTTGAATGTAATAACTGAAAAGGTCGTTTCCTGGTGACATGGATGAGTTTGCTGGGACTGAGATCAAGCTATCGCCATCTCTCCACAATGGAAGTCTCAGCCTGTATTTTTGTACAGTAAAGTTGATAGAGGAGAATTACTATTTCAGTAACTGCAGTCTGAAGCTGAAAATTGCTGACACCCAGGCTTCAGAATATTACAGAACATTTTTACACCTCAGACTCTACGGTGCATTTCGTCAGCACATTAAGCTGTACACCAAAATATTAGTGACTTAATATGATTCCTTATCTAACAATTAGGATTAGACCACTCAAGGTGCATGTTCAGAATGACTTCAGAGTTTGTCAGATGTTTGGAGCTCTTTTGGACATTCAGCAGTGTAAAGTGAATGATTTGTTATCAAGAATATTTTCATTGACCCAATATTCTGCCTTCCTGTTATTCTTCCCAAAGTGGGTCACTCAGATTTATCTTCATTGAACTCCATTTGCCACCCTTCAATCCAAACCTGCCGTTTATCCAAGTCACCCTGCAACCTGCATCATTCTTCCACACTGTACACGACCACACCGACATTCTTGTCATCGAACATAGAACACAATGCAGCGCAGAACACGCGATTTAGCCCTTAATGTTGCTCCGACCTTTGAACTTATCTAACTTCAGCCCCCTACGCAATCTCATTATCATCCATGTGCTTACCCAAGGATTATTTAAATTTCCATAATTTGGCGGAATTAACTACCGTGGCAGGCAGGGCATTCCAAGTCCTTCACTCTCAGAGTTAAGAGCCTGCGTCTGACATCTGTCTTAAATCTATCAACTCTCAGTTTGCAGTTATTCACCCTCATGCAGTTTGACGTCATCATCCTAGGAAAACTACTTTCACTGTCTACCCTATATCATCCTCTGAGCATCTTTTATGTCTCTATCAAATCCATTTTAGCCTTCTTCTTTCCCATGAGAACAGAACGCTATCTCTCAGACTTTCCTCATGAGAACTTCCCTTCAAACCAAGCAACACCCTGGTAAACCACCTGTGCACATTTTCCATTGCTTCCATATCCTTCTGGTAATGGAGCGAACAGAATTGTACACAATGTTCCAAGTGCAGCTGCACTAGCGTTTTGTATAGTTGTAGCACGACATTATGGCTCTGGAAATCAATCCCTCTAGTAATAAAACCGAACACAATATATGCCATCTTAACAGTACTATCAACCTGGGTTGTAACTTTCAGGAATATATGTACATGGACTCCAAGATCACTGTACCCATTCACACTCCCAAGAATATTTCCATTGATCCAGTTTTCAGCGTTCTTCTTAGTTTTCCCAAAGTGAATCACCTTAAATTTAGCTGCATTGAACTCGAATTGCACCTGTCAGACCAATTCTACAGTTTATCCAAGTTCCCCTGCAACTTGCAAACATCTTCCACACTGTTCACTCCTCCACTGACTTTACCGTCGTCTGCAATCATTCTAATTCATCCACTTACGCCTGCGTCAAAGTCATTATAGAAATGACACACAGCAATAGTTCCAAAAGCGATCCTGTATTTACTCCAACAGCCTACAATCTGGAACGTTATCAAAAGCTTTACAGAAGTCCATGTACACTACTTCAACTGCTCTACCCTCATCCACGTGCTTCGTCACATTCTCCAAATTCTCCATGAGTTTTGTGAGAAATGCCTTACCTTTGCTAATACCATGTTGACTATCTGCAATCAACTTATTGCTTACAAGATGATTATAAACCCCACCTCTTTCAATCCTTTCCAAACTTTTTTCCTTTAACAGTTGTAAGGCTCGCTGGTCTATAATTACCTGGGTCATCTCTACTGCCTTTTTGAACAAGAGCACAATGTTAGCAATTCTCCACTAATCTCGTACTAAAAAATATAAACAATGATTGCTCAAAGAGCAATGCAAAAGTCTATAACGTCTCCCCCAGCTTCTCTCAGAATCCTCAGATCAATACCATCTGGCCCAGGGGACTTGGCTACTTCCACTACTTCTAGAATGTATAACACCTGCTCCTTACTCAACTCGATCCTTTCTAGTCTAATATCCCACATCACACTTTTCTCCACTGCAATATTCTCCGTTTTCCTCAGTGAAAACAGTTGGGGAATATTCGTTTAGCACGTCTCCAGTCTCCAAAATGTACGCACAAAACTTCTCAATCCTGTCTTTGACTGGCCCTATCCCTACCCGAGTCATCCGTTTATTACTCAAATACCTACAGAAAGCTTTCGGGATCTCCGTTATTGTACCTGGCAAAGACTGTTCACCTGATCTCATTCTTCCTCTTATGTCTGTCTTTAAATACTTAAAAGCCAATCTGCAACACTCCATCGCCTCATATGAACCATCTCGTCTCAACGTCATATAAGCCTCCTTCTTCCGCTGAACAAGACATGTAATTGATTTAGTAAGCAACGGTTCCCATACATTATCACCTTCTCCCTGCCTTATAGGGGCATAACGACCAAGGACACACAATATATGTTTCTTGAACCAGCACCGCATTTCGATTGGCCCATCCCCTTACTTTTGCTACCCCATTCTATGCATCCGAAGTCCTACCTAATCGCAAGATAGTTGTCCTTCCCTCATCTATTACTCTTGTCCTGTGGTATGTACCTATGGACTATCTATTGCTAAACTAACCGCAATTGAATTCCCAGAATGACCAAACTGTTCCTTTCACTCCTACCCAGAATCGTTTGGCCGAACCTCTCCTCCGCATCACTGGAAGTCTGTGGAGGTCTAAAGAAAACTTCCAGCGGTGTGGCCTCGACTGTCCTGTTCCTTACCTGATCCCATACCACCTCAGTAGATTATCCTTGCCAAGATTACTTTCAGCTACCGTTATGCTGTCCTTGACTTAACAAAGCCACACCTCCCCATATTTAAAAACCTCCCCTGTTCTCAATGAAGATTCCAAATCCTGGAAACTGTAACTGCGATTCCTGACCCTGTCTATCCATGTTCCCGAGATGGCCACATCATCGAAGTCCCAGTTACCTATCCATGCTGCAAGTTTACACACCTGATTTCGGTTTGTTCTGGCTTTGAAGCAGGCACACTTTTAACCAGCTTGCTGTCAGTCAGCACATTATAATCACCGTGAATTCCTCTCCATGCCCTGCCTACTCTCATCCTGGTTTGCACTCGAACGACACCTCTGGAGCCCATTCCCCTGTCGAGCTCGTTTATCCGAAAACCACCAGCAAATGTCCCACCCAGGACAATCATACCCCTCTGGTTCAAGTGATATCCATCCTGCTCGTGGAGTTCCCACCTTCCGCAGAATGAACCCCAATTATCCGTGTTCCTGAAGCATTCTCTGCTGCACCATCCCTTTAGCAAAGTTTTCAATTTATATGTCTCCGTATTCCTTTCCTCGCGATCACGTGGCGTGGGTAAGAATCCAAAGATAACAACACTGTTTGTTCTAGCTCTGAGCTTCCAACCGAGCTCCCTGAAATTCTGCCTTACATTCATATCCCTCTTTCAATCTATGTCTTTCGTACTTACATGGAGCCGATTTGGAGCTGGTCACTCTCACTCCTGAGGACCGCAAAGACACGATCTGAGAAAACACGGACCATTACACCAGACGCAACACACAAAGCAGAAGTCTCGTCCCTCCCAAACAAACCTTCTCACTGGCCCGCTCACTACTGTGTCCCCAATTACTAAAACTCTCCTCCTTTCCCACCTTCGTTTCTATACAATAAGGGCAGACACTGTGCCAGAGCCCTGCGACTTACTAAATACCCCTGAAAAGTCGTCCCCAAACACTAACCAAAACGGTATTCTTGTTTTTGTTTTCAGCGGAAAGACCACAGGAGATCCATGCACTGACTGTTTCCCGCCCTTCGAACAGTTACCCAGCTTTCTTCGTGGCTGTGAGAATGTTGGCTGTAGGGATGATGAACAAACTGAGGACACAAATGTGGTAGAGTGGGCGATTCAAGAGGATGGATTGACGGAAAATGTCGGTATAATGGAGGATAGCAGATGCCAGGAAGCAGAGACTCTTTCCCATTGCCTAAATCAAATGTCCCGATGGCTGTGTTGCCTGTCTTAAGCCCTGTTTCAGGATATTATTCTAGGCTGCATAGGAACTTGGTTTGGGAGAGGAACGATACCGCTGTTGACATTGGTAGAAAGAGTTACGAGTTTCTGCTGATGGAATTTAGTTTGTGCTAAATTAGAAAATATACAAATCGGTATAACCTCGGGATCCATAAATAAATCAGCACAAGGTCAGCAAGATTAGCGAGGTAAATGTATGATTGAAAGACTGATGTGGGAGAAATACATGTTATTTCTTTAGATATTGGGATCAGAACTGACGTAGAATGCAACTATTGGGATGGGACAGTTTCCACTTGCATGATGTTGCGACCAAAGAACTTGAGAATTTGATAACTGGGGTCGGTTTATAGCCCTGTAAAGTGAACTATTGGTGTTGATTTCAATTGCATCGAAAATTATGTGAAAAACTACAAGACGTGGAGGGCTTTGCACGGGTTTAGGTTTCCACAACAAGTAATAGGACAGAAACTATGGAAGGGGTAAGGAATCTATTTCCAGAACAGCAATTCAGGGTACAATTCTGAGAAGAGGAGCAGTCACGGCATGCGTGAGGGTGTTGTACCTAAACAGACACAGTATACGAAAAAAGGTAAATGGGTTTGAAGCACAGTTTGAAATTGGCATGTTTGTTATTATTGTGTGTATCACAGAGACCTGGTTGCAAGGGGATCATCTAGGAGAAAGTGAGGACTGCAGATGCTGCAGATGCTGCAAGGGGATCAGGCCTGGGAGACCACTACCAGTTGAACGGATCGAGTAGGTAACATTTATTGATCACGATGTGGCCTCCCCACATCGGCAAACAGAACACCAAATTGTGGATCATTACAGGGAAAACTCTGGGACACCTGCACCAACCACACCACCCTGTTACTGATTAATTCAAATACCCTTTCCACTCCACCAAAGACATGAAGAGTCTGGGCCAACTCCATCGCCAAACACTAACTACCTGACACTTGGACGAAAGAAGCCTCACCTTCCGCTGCTCCATCCTGCTACCCTACGGGATTAATGTAGACTTCACCTGTTTTCTCAGTTCCATTCCCTGCAACGTATCCCAAGCCTCCAACTCGACACCGCCGTTTTCACCCGTTCATCATCTTTCACATCTATCCGCTCCACCCTCCTCTCCACCCATCACTTTCTCCCGCACCTTCATCTACTTTCTGCATTCTCAGCTATCTTTCCCACAGCCCCACTCGTCTCCCAATTATCTCTCAGTTCCCCTGCCCACAAGCTTTATTCATGATGAAGGGCTTATTACTGAAAGGTCGACTCTCCTGATACTCGGATGCTATCCTGACCTGCTGCACCTTTTCAGAGCCACACTTTTGATTTTGATCTCTCGGATCTGCAGTCCTCACTTTCCTCCTAAGATTTGCAAAGTGCAACACACAATGGACAATCATTGTAGCTGATCTATTCGGAGTGATGAGTGTACCAATTTAAATAGGAAAACCCGTCTTCAGCACGAACATTGAGCTTGGCTCCACTTGGCCACCGTCACCTCTGACAAACCGCCAATGACTTTCTCTTTTCCTGATGTCTGCTCTGTTCTTGTCTCAAGCCGATTGCACATCAGGTAATTGCAGCTGACACTGATGATGTCGGACTTTAACATGCAGGGAAGTCATTCCGATGCTTTCCTTTAATGGTCAGGGCAGTAAGTATAGAATAAATAGATTATCTTGCAGCAGTGCAGTGAGTATAGAATAAAGTGGTCGTTTTGCGGCAGTACAGGACGTAGGTTTGACTGCATTGTAACATTGTGTGCAACTCCAGTCTGCCTCCTGTAGAAATGATGAGCAAATGCTGAAAGCGTTCCTAAAAGATTTGGAAGGATGTTGCAAGTGTTGGAGGGTTTGAGCGATAGGGAGAGGATTACTATGCTGTGGCTGCTTTTCCTGAAGAGTCAGAGGCTGAGGGATGCACTTGCAGATATTCATAAAATCATGAGGTGCATGGATGGGGTAGGTAGATACGTTCTTATCCCTAGGGCAGGGCTAGTCGAGAATTTGAGGTCAGAGATTTAGGGAAACATTCAAAAGGGATCGAAGGGGCAACATTTTCACGCAGAGGGTGGTAATTGTATGGGACTAGCGGTCAGAGAAAATGGTGGAATTTAGATTACATTCGATTACATTCCCTACAGCGTGGAAACAGGCCCTTCGGCCTAACAGGTCCACACCGACTCGCCGAAACGCAACCCTCCCAGACCCATTTCCCTTCTGACTAATATACCTACCACTATGGGCAGTTTAGCATGGCCAATTCACCTCACCTGCACATTTTTGGAATGTGGGAGGAACCCCGAGCACCCGGAAGAAACCCACGCAGACACGGGGAGAATGTGCACACTCCACACAGAGAGTCGTCTGAGGCGGGAATTGAACCCAGGTCTCTGGCGCTGTGAGGCAGCAGTGCTAACCACTGTGCCACTATGCCACCGAGTCAGGTACAATTACGCCAAACAAAAAAAAACGCATCTCAATAGTTACATGAGTAGGAAGGGTTTGGCGAAATATGGGTCAAGTGCTGGCAAATGAGATGAGATTAAGTTAGGATATCTGGTCGGAATTGACAAGTTGATCCGAAGGATACCTTTCTGTTGTGTTCATTCAGCTCTGTTACAGCTTGTTTGAAATACACAGACAATTCAGTCATCTATTAGACTGCAGTATTTATGCCATGAGACCCCACCTTACAGTTATGCTGCTGTATCACAGTGGTTGACTCATTGCTTTTGTAAGCCTGTGGTTGAGAGTTTATGCCACCCTGAACCACGTGTGAAATTTGACAAACCTGCCGCATCTAACATCCAAAGGAGCACTTTGCAGCAAACGGATTCTGCTGTTCAAGCCTGAAAAGGGACAAGTATGTCAAGCCGGTCAAATCCTACTTTCTGGATTTGGTCAGTTCTGAGGCCGATGTCACTCTTGGAGGGATTTCACTGCATGATTCTCTCTGTCGGTGAAAATGAGTCTCGGTTCCACAAGGGAGCAAGAACACATTTTATCAATCTCAGGCAAAAGCAGACGTTGCTGAAAGACCTGTTTCGGAGGAATTGCCACCGAATCCGTAACTTTATCTCTGATTTAACCTCACAGATACTACCAGAACTGGTGAGCTTTTTCAGCAACTTCTACTTTTGTTGCCCATCTCAAATTTCCGTCCTAATTGTTGTGTCGTTGAAGTGCAAAATATTCCAGTGAAAATATCATTGAGATGACCAGTCGAAACTTCAGTGCAAATAAGGTGAACGGCCAAGTGCTGTAAACTGGGCTGATGGGCCCTCATGCTGAAGTAAAATACTCGTTGATTCCATCAGACTAGATGAGAAAGTTGTCTCCAAAGACCAAAAACAACGACTGAAGCTGTTTTGAAACAAATGAGAAACGTGCTCTTGCTTATATCCCTGGTGGCAGAGAGAGTAGGAATCGGTGCCTCGACCACTTTTGCGAGGCTTCCGGTTCCTAATCTGAAAATTCGAATTTATTGTTGCAGACTGTTGCAACAGCAAAATCAGAGCAAGTATGACGGGAATCATTCAATGTCGTCGAGAACATCAGAGCTCTTTCTGAAAGAAGGGGACATTACCAGACTTTCTGTGTTCAGTTGCACATTTCACTCTTCATTTTCCTGATTCTGCTTTGGAAAGAGTTCTGAAAGGTTCACAAAGTTGAAATCCGAGATTTCAGATAGCGAAAAGGTCCGCTGCTCGCTCAGTGAGCTATGCCACCAGGCTATCACTCATTACTCATCGAGTGTCATGGCATTCAAGGGTTTAGTTACGTGGTTCAAATCCCAGACAGGTGCATATGTCCTGTCTGCACTTACACAAAAATATTCGATCTAGTTTCTCAAAAAATAGTCTGTGTAAATGACGTTGAACAGCCTGAAGTCGAGATGGAGAAGAGCTGCTATTGCAGCAAACACAAAAAAGGGAAACTATTTGTCAAAGTGAAAACATTTGTTTCAGATTATTCACTGAGTCAATCCGACTCTGAAAGAAACTACCAGCTGCATTAGTTGTCAATTCAGCTCGTGAAACTTCAGGAATTGGGGAAATTACGTGATTCAAGAAAGCAATGAACAGGATGATGTGAATGTAAGGCAGTTTTCCTTAGAGAACAGAAGGCTGAAAGCTGGTCTTCCCTTTCCACTGCAGTGGGTGAAAAATCTGCGCCGTCAGCACTGACCTCACCTCTGTCTGTCGCACCGAAGGATCCTTCCATATCCGGCAGAGATTTTCTTGCAAATGCATACACCTTATCTACAGTGCCCATTGTTCTTGACGTGGTCTCCTTGACACTAGTGAGACAGGACACTAATACCTGGACCCTTGCAGAGAACATCTCTGGGATACACGCACTAAACAATCCCATAGTACTGTTGCTGACTACTTCATCTCCCCCTCCCAAAGACATGCAAGTCCTGGGCCTCCTCCGCCTTCAAATACAAGCTAATCGATGAGTGTGGGAATAACACCTCGTCTTCCTGTATGTGACCGTCCAACCACTCGGCATCAACGTTAACTTCACCAGTTTCCTCATCTGCCCTCCCTAAACCCCCATCGCAGGTCTAACGTTCCAACTCGATATCTACCCCTTGACAGTCCTATCTGCCCATCTTCCAGCACTCCATACTCCGCTCTGACCTATCACCGTCAACCTGCAGCCTGCATCGACTGATTAACTTCCCAGCTCCAGTCCCATTCCTGTCCCCCACACACCTATTTATCTCTCAGCACTTTAAACCTCCCGTCATTCCTAATGAAGAGCGAACGTCTGCAACGTAGATTTTCCTGCTCCTGCTGTTGCCTTACCAGCTGTGCTTTTCCAGACCCAAACATTTAGCATCTGCTTGTCCTTTCCAAAGTCATGACGGCTCTAGTCAGGAGAAATAAGGAAGTGAAAGTGCTCCAACGCATGAATGCAACGAGAATGACTCGGCAAAGACTGAAGGTCATCAGAAAAAGAAGTACAACTGACATGAGGAATAATATGTTTGCACAGGGAGTGACACGTCCGCAATTCACTGTCTGACAGTGACGAAGATTCAGATTCAATGGACATAAAGGGGAACTCGATGTTTACATGAAAAGAAACAATGTTCAGAATTACATGGAGAGAGCAAAAGAGTGGCACTGGAGAGCCAGCAGAGAGAAGGTGGGCTCTCTGGCCTCCAGCTGCACTATGACACACGTGATTCTGAGTGAAATCGGCTTTAGTACAACAGAATGTGGGACATTTGACAATGTGTATATTTGCCCAACAGCACATTACACAACAGCAACGAAGGAGTTATAACATCATTATCAACGTTACATGCTACATGCCAGATTGAAAACTGAGTATTTCTCTCCAATCATTGAGATTTGTCTTTCCAGATATTGACCTCAGGTGTGTGGCATGGCGCATTCGGAGCTAAAGGTGTGAAACCCAATGATCATTGAATCAACGCCGTCACCTCCTGTGTGGCAGTTCCACGAGAACTGCAATTTGCTGTGCTTCCAGTAATAGATACAAACATATATTGCATAAAACATTGGTGAAGTTGTCACAGAGGAGTTGATACGCTTGTGAAGGTCTGAATGGCCTTATCCTGTTCTCAGTCGGTCTGCTATGATCTACATCATACCGTCTCTCTTCTGTGAGATGGGAATAAGCTCGTGAATTTGTAAAAAAAATGATCAGTTGTGATGTGTTTCATGCACAGGGCTCCGCGCAGCAATTCCCCATGCTGTTTCACACAGCCACGTCCTGGCGGCCAATTAAATTTATTGCGGACTGAACCAAGTAAATGTCCGTAATTGGATTTTACCAACACCTTGTAAATTTCAGAATCACCGTTCATGTGGAGAGGGTCCGTTAGACTTCGGTTTTCGCTCATGTTGTTGAGATAAACATCACTTCAACTGTGCCCAGTGAGAGGAAAGAATTGCTGTTGCTGCGAAACATTTCTTTGCGAAACCTCTGTCACTCTGCTGTAACGGGAGGAGGTGGAATTTCCTGATGGATTGAAGCATAAAATTGGGTAGATTAAGTAACAAAATATCATTACATGTTATTAACACCATGCTGTCTCCAACTGAAAGAGGCGGCTGCCCAGAGGGATGTGGCTGCGTGTTACCCAATGATGAACACTTTGTGCTTTACATGTCACACTGGGGGAACTGAGCATTTAGCCAAACAATGGGTAATCCACTTCCCTGAACCATTGTTCACAGATACAAATGCCAGGAAAACATCTCGTCTGATTGAAAGGAACTGGAAAAAAAACACTTTGCCCAGTGAATATCGCATACAGCAAAATCTGTTGCCAGATAAAACTCACGGAGGTAAATCCTCAAAACGCACTGCGAGCCTGAGGTGGTTTGAACACGCAACGTTCTGCTCTGGAGTCAGACTCTCCACAAGCCAACACCTACACTCTTGCTATTGCGTTCGATTAAGGGAAGTTATCGTACTGTGATAATCTTACATTATGACCAGCAGTAGAGGGCAAAAACGAATGCCTGTTCTATATCATTCGCGCTCTTTCCCTTTGTCTCTCGAATCACCGTACCCTTCTGTCTGTCTATTTCTTTTTTACTCTGCCTCCCCCATTCCTCCCTTCTACAATTCATTGTCTCAACTCCGCTCAACTTGGCCATCCCCCCCCTGCTTCATAGATTCGGCTCTAATCTTGTCTCTGGGAGCCTGATTCGAGTCTGTACGTCACGGGGTGGATTCAGGACAGAGACAACGAGAGACAAAGAATCTGCATGGGGTTCAAAAAAGCACGGACTGAGTTCCATTCTGATTTTCCTGTTATTGTTCAGGCTGCTGAACTACGTTTTGTGTATCCACATGCAAAATCGTTTCCTGGTGACATGGATGAATTTGCAGTGACTGGGATCAGGCTGTCCTCGTCTCTGCACAATGAAAGCCTCAGCCTGTATTTTGGTAAAGTAAAACTGTTCGAGGACAATTGCGGTTTCAGTAACTGCAGTCTGAAGGTAGAACTCGCTGACACCCAGGTTTCAGAATCTTGCCGATTTCTTTACACCTCAGACTCTGTGGTGCATTTAGTCAGCACGTTCGGCTGTTCATCAAAATATTAGTGAGTTACGATGGCTCATTCTCGAAGCATTTGAGGCGCATCTTCCAAAGCATGCAACACACTGTGTTTGTCAGAAGTTTGGAACACACTTGTGCAAGCAGAAGCGGATACAGGATTATTTGTTAATTATAAATCTGAGACAGCCATTTTGTTATTGCAGAGGAGACAGTCACACTTCTTAGATTCACTACTTCATATCGGTCAGTGATCAGTGACAGAAGGGTGTCACTGGGAATGAGCCAGGTAGAGAGAAACAGAGGGTAGTACTGAAGAACTCTCAGCCCTTCAGCCATTCCAACAGGTTTGAGTGACTTCCTCCCTGTGTGGATGAAAATGCTGGCTGTAGGGAAGATGAGCAAAGAGAGGACAGAAATGTGGTTGAAGTGGTAATTCAAGAGGAGGGAGAAAAGAGAAATATCGGTATACTCGAGGACAGTAACTGCCAGGAAATAGAGACTGTTCCCTATGGCCCGACTCAAAGGTCCTGAAAGATCTATTGTCTGCTTGGTGCGCATTTTCAGGTTACTCATCTGGGCTGTAGATGAACTTGGAGTGGGAGAGGATGATCCAGAGGTTGATGTAGGTGGAAAGAGGAAAGAATTTCTGTTGATGGAATTTAGGTTGGTGCTAAATTAGAAAACATGCACAAAAAGTAATAATCTCTTGATTACTACCTGGTCCCTAAGCAAATCGGCACAAGATCAGCAAAAATAACGAGATACCTGTGTGGTTGAAAGACTGGTGTGGGAGAAATGCGTGCGATTTCATTGGAATTTGGGGTCAGAACTGGCGAAGGATTGAACTGTCCTGGGGGACAGTCTCCACCTGAATGATGCTGGAGCCAAAGTCCTTGGAAAAGCTGAAATCTTTGGTCTGTCGGTTGAACTTTAAAGTAAATAATGTGTGTTTGTTTTAGTTGCATAGAAAATTGTGGAAAATGTCAAAGAAGTAGAAGTCTCTGCACAGTGTGAAATGTCCGCAACAAGTAATTGAACAGAACGTATGTAAAGGAATCTACTTCAGGCACAGCAGGGAAGGGGACATCTCTGAGAAGAGGTGAAGTCTCTGCAGGAGTGAGAGTGTTGCACCTAAACAGAAGCAGTGTGCGAAAAAAAGTAAACGAGCTTGAAATTGGCCGGTACTTTATTGTGGGTATCACGGAGACGTGCCTGCAAGTGGATCAGGGTTGGGAGACCACAATCTATCCAACGGATGCTGTGATTATATTTGTCCACCCTTTGCACCTTTGCAAAAGTCATCCACTGTGTCCGTTGCATCTGATGCTGTCTCCTCCTTATCGACAGGTAGGAGGCCAACTTGCGAATAATTTGAGGGAAAATACCTGGGCCACCAAACCACTCCCACTGCCGGTTAGCTGAACACTCCAATAGGTTCTGGGTCCACCGTCGCCAAACCCTGGCCGGCTGAATCCTGGAGGAGTGAAGCCTCATCATCCCCCTTGGCACCCGGAAAACCCACGGGATTAACGTGGATTTCACATTTGGCCAAAAATCCCTTGACCCACCTCATGCCAGTTCCAAGCCTCAAGTGGAGACCGCCCTTTTTCCCTGCTCAAAATCTTTCGCATCTTTCAGCTCAACCCTCCTCTCCAATCTAACACCTTCTCCCCTCATTTATCTACCTATTGTATTCTCAGCAACCTTCCCCTCAGCCCCAAACTGCCTGCTATTTATCTCTCAGCTCCCCAGCCCACCAGCTTCATTTCTGATGAAGGGCTTACGTCCGAAACGTCAATGCTCCTGCTCCTCGGATGTTGCCTGGCCTGCTGTGATTTTCTAGCGCCACACACTTGACTCTGATCTTCAGGATCTGTGATCCTCACTTTCCCCTGAGGTTTGAAAAGGTCAACACAGAATAGGCAGTCATTGTGGTTGATACATCTGGAGTGATGTGTATACCAAAATAAACAGGAAGGCACGTCTTCAGCACCAACATGGAGCCTGGCACCAACCGGCTCACCGTCATTTCTCACAAACAATGAATGTCTTTCTTGTTCCCTGATGTCCCACCTGTTCTCGTTTCACCCTAATTTCACATCAGGAAATTGCATGTGACACTGCTGATGTGGGACTTTAACATGCAGGGAAGACATTCTGATGCTTTCATTTATTGGTCACACCATTGAGTATCGAATTTGGGAGGGAATGTTGAGGCTGTGCAGGAAATAGGTTCAGTCAGTTGTTGGAATATTGTGTGCAATTCTGGTCTCCCTCGTCTGGAATGGATGTTGTAAAACAGGAAAATGTTCAGAAAAGATTAACAAGGATGTTGACAGAATTAGAGGATTCGAGCTGCTGGGTGAGACCGAAGAAAAAGTCACTGTTTTCCCTGGAGCGTCAGGGGCGGAGGGATGAAATTGTAGATGTTTATAAAGTCATGAGGAGCGTGGATAGGGTAAATAGATAGGTTCTTATCCTTGGTTTGGAGCTAGTCCAGAACTAGAGGCCACAGATTTACTTCTCTCACTGTTGCTGAAAACAAGGCTCAGTTCCCCGAGGGCGCATGAGCCCTTTTTATTCAATCTCAGACAAAAGCAGATGTTGATGGACGACCTGGTTCTGAGGAAGGGTCACCGAACCCATAACGTTAGCTCTGATTTCTCCACACAGATGCACCCAGAACTAGTGAGTTTTTCATCAATTCTGCTTTGTTTCCCAACTCAAAGTTCAGTCCAATTTGTTGTGTCATGTGAGTTTAAAATGTTCCAGGGAAAATAGTATTGAAATTACCACTCGGAACTGCAGAGTACTCAAGTATACAGGCCACGTGCTGGAAACCGGGATGTTGGGTTGCTGTCAGTATTTTATAACCTCGATGACTCTAAACCATTGGAGGAGAAACGTGTCATCATTGAATATAATAAAAGTCTAACGCTGTTTCCTGATCTAACGATGGAGGCTGTTTTATCATACAGTCCGTAGGATTCGGCGCTTCTACCACGAGTTCCCGGCTTTCGAATTATTTAGTGTTCCTGGCTTTCAGAACTGTAAAATCCAAGTAGGTCTGACGGGAATCAATATCTGGGAACAATATCAATATCAGCTACAAGGAGAGGCACAAGAGGCTGTGACTATTTTCCCTGGAGCATCGGAGACTGAGGGATGAACTTATAGATGTTTATAAAGTCATGAGGAGCGTGGATGGGGTAAATAGATCAGTACTTATCCCTGGGGTGGTGCTATTCCAGAACTAGAGGCCACAGATCCAGAGGGTGAAGGGAATAAAATAAAAAGGATCGAAGTGGCAATATTTCACGCGGAGGGGAGTGTGCGTGTGAACTGAGCTGTTCAAAGAAATGGTGCTGGCAGGTACAATAACTCCATTTAAAAAGTTACAAATCGCACAACACCAGGTTATAGTCCAACATGTCCATTGGATGCATTAGCGTTTGGAGCACTGCGCCTTCATCAGGTGGTTGAGGAAAGTAAAATTTTAAGGCGCAGCTCGTGAATCCAAATACACCTGTTGGACTATAACCTGCTGTTGAATGGTTTAGAACTTTGTACACTCCAGTTCAACACTGGCATCTCCGAACCATTAAAAAAATTCATCTGAATGGGTATATGAACAGGAAATGTTCAGTGGAATATGGGCCAAGTGCTGGCAAATCGGACTAGATTAGTTGAGGATATCTGCTTGGCATGGGCAATTACGTCCGAAGGATACGTTTCTGTTGTGCAAAACTTACAATTGATACACTGCTGCATTCTGCTTCTAAAGATCAGATAGTATGTCATATTGATTACTGTCAGTCGTAGCCATTAACAGATCATGTCACTAAATCATAATGATTAAACAACCAGGGAAGTTCTCTGTTGATATCACACTGGGCACGACCTGACTCAGCATTGCATTCGTACATCTTTATACCCATGATTCATTCAGCTCTGTTACAACCTATTTCAAATACATAGGCTATTCGCTGCAGTATATAATCCATGACAACCCCACCTTACAGGTGTCCTGCTGTGGCACAGTCGTTACAATATTGCTCTTGTAAGCGTGGAATTGTGCGTTTGCGCCTCCCTGAGTCACGTGAGAATTTCTGTGCAACTGCCGCATCCAACATCCAAAGGTGAACTTTGCTGCAAACAGATTCTACTGTTGCAGCTTGAAATAGGAACAAAAAAGCCAAGCAGGTGAAATACTACTTTCTGAATTTGGTCACCACTGTGGCCTCTGTCACTCACGGGGGTGCGTGTTTGAATGACTCTCTATGTCAGTAAAAATAAGGCTCAGTTCCCCGTGGGCGCATGAGCACTTTAGTTTTTCAATCTCAGACAACAGCAGATGTTGATGGACGACCAGGTTCTGAGGAAGGGTCACCGAAACCATAACGTAAGCTCTGATTTCTCCCCACAGATGCAGCCGGAACTGCTGAACTTGTCAGCAAATTCTACTTTGTTTCCCAACTCAAAGTTCAGTCCGACTTGTTGTGTCGTTTGAGTGTAAAATGTTCCAAGAAAATATTGTTGAGATGACCACTCGGAACTGCAGAGCACTCAAGTGCTGGAAACCGGGAAGGTGGGTTGCTGTCAGTATTTTATAACCTCGATGACTCTAAAATATTGGAGGAGAAATTTATCGCCATTGAATATTATAAAAGCCTAACGCTGTTTCCTCATCTAACGATGGAGGCTGTCTTGCCTCCATCCCTGGTCATACACTGTGTAGGATTCGGCGCTTTTACCACCACTTCCCAGGTTCCGAATCCAGATGCGAAAATTCATATTTATTATTCCTGACTGTCGCAAATGCAAATTCTGAGTAGGTCTGACGGGAATCAATATTTCAGAACAGTTAATGTCGCCGAGAACATCAGAGTGCCTCCGGAAAAAGGAGCAAGTTTGCAAACTGTCTTTAATCAATGGCAGGAAACATTGCTATTTGTTGGAACATGAACGCTAAATTTTCCTGTTTGAAGACATTTCTGAAAAGCAAACTCTTTCTCGGAGCAGTTTTCCACTTTTCCTCATGATGCCATCAGTTTTGGATTAAATCGGCCAGGTTCCCACTAATGACTCTTCTTTGCATCCCCTCTGCTCAATTGCCGTGTACTGTTCCTCAGAGTAAACCACCACCAGTTGTCTCTCTCCAATAACAGTCCAGAATTAAGATGTTGACTTTACCGTTAAATATGTGGCTCACTGTCGCACTTTGTGATATCACAGCCCTGGAGCGCACAAGGGATATTTTATTCTCTATTACATGCATTATATAGATCAATTATGCTGGTAGGAAGTAAATAGAAAGATTCGTCTTACGTATAATACCAAATAAGTTGAGTATCTAAAATGGCGGCCTCGTAACCCATCACAGCGACTCAGTTAGGATCACCAAATAAAATTCACAGAGTAAATGAAGAGTCCGCAGGGCTTCATCAAATCTGGTAGAATACTTTGAGGAGTCGAAGAGTAAGTGAGGCAAAGCAGAGCCAGTTGATGTGACTTGTTTGCATTTCCAAAGGGCATTTGACAATGTGCATTTTGGGGAGGTGTTAAATAAGAATGCATTGTGTTCCGGGCAAGGTACTGGCATGGATTGAAGAGTGGCTGAGTGGCAGAAAACGTGGAGTTGGGATAGCGGGTTTTTTT
Organism: Chiloscyllium plagiosum; assembly: GCF_004010195.1. Lineage (NCBI taxonomy): Eukaryota > Metazoa > Chordata > Chondrichthyes > Orectolobiformes > Hemiscylliidae > Chiloscyllium > Chiloscyllium plagiosum. The sequence goes on from NC_057717.1 coordinate 54,960,590, forward strand.
TTCAGGATGGCAGGCGGTGACGCGTGGAGTTCATCAGGTGTTTGTGTTGAAACCATAATTTTTCACGTTATGCATGAATGATCTTTTGAAAGGAATAGAGGGCGTTATTATTACGTTTTCAGATGAGACAGTAATAGGGAGACAGGTGAGTCACATTTAGAAGCGGGGAGGCTGCAGAATGACTTAGACAATCTCCGAGAGTGTATAAAGATTTGGCAGATGGAATACTGTATGAAACAATGTGTGATCAGAAGTATTGGGCAGAAGAGTAGAGATATAACTATTTTCTGAAAGGGAAAAGGCTTCTGAAATGGGAAGTGCAAAAACATTTGGGAGATCTAGTTCAGTATTCTCTTAATGTTGACATGTCGGTTATTTCAGAGTTGATGTGAGATACATTTGCTCAATCGCGATAATCGAAAGAGATTCTACAAGGGCATTACAAGCAAAAGAATAATTAGTGCCTTTTAGAGATGAAAATTTTTATCTTTCTGTCGAATCACGGTGGATGAGAAAGATACTACATGACAGTCTCGCAGGTTTTACTGTCGATGTTTGAGAACTCAAATTGATGTTTTAAAAACAGTTCACAATTCTAAAGAGAAAGTGTTGGAGATCTTTGAAAATAAATTTTGGATATATTTCTGGGATCAGATTTAGTGTATCCCACGACTCTGCGGTTGGCTGTGAGGAAAATATGGGGCCCCTTTCAGTAATAATTTTATTATTGATAACCACAGGTGAAGTGCCAAATACCCGAGGATTACCGAATGTTGTGCATTTATTTAACAAATGATGCATCTAGAAACCTGTGAACATTTGGACTGTGAGTCTGGCTTTGGTGGTGGGTAAGTTCTTGGAAGCGATTCCAAAAAATATGACTTGTATGCATTCTGAGTTCAAGAATAATTAGTTATATTCAGCATGGTTTTGAGTCAGGGAAATTGTGTCTCACAAACATGATTGTATTTATGAGAAAATATCTGAGAAGATTGATGAGGGCAGAGCAGTAGACAGTGTTCACTTGGACATTGGTAATTCCTTTAACAATGTTCCACATGGTCGATTTATTTTTACAATTAGGTCACATGTGAATCAGGGTGAACTTTCCATTTGGATATAAAATTGTTCTGATAGTATGAGACAGACACAGAATGTGACGGTTGCTTCTTTTTCAGAATGAAGGACTGTTCGCAACAGTCTATGACAGGGATCAGTGCTGGGTCCACTTCTGTTTCTCATTTCATATAAGCTCTTTAAATGAAAATATGCAAAGCATGGGAAGTAAATTGTAGGTGCCAGCAAAATTGGTGGCAGAGTCGATTGTGAAGAAAGTTATCGAAGATTACAAAGATCAATATGTGACTCGACGAAGGATTAGCAGACTGTGTTTAATTAGGACAAATGAGAGGATCAATACTTAGGCAATTAATAGTGTGCGTTTGGGTGATGTTGTAGAATAGAAGACCAAGGAGTTCCGCGCATAATTATTTGAAGTTTGCATGAAATGTAGATCGGGTGGTAAAGGAGCTGTTTATGATGCTCATTTCGTTAAGTATAGGAATTGGGACGTCATCTTTTGGGAGCACGTGACGTTGGTGAGGCATTGCCAGGAGTCGTGTGTGCAGTCGTGATTTAGGAAGAATACTGTTACGCTGGGGAAGGTGCAGTAAAGATATGTCAGGCGTTTGTTAGGAATCGAGGTTTTGTATTTGACTGAGAAGCTGGAAAGTCTGTGGCTCGTTTTCAGTGGAATGTAAGAGACGAAGCAGTGACCTTATAGCAGGTTATAAAGTTTTAAACGGTATACATAACGTGAATGGGAGGTTCATTTTTACCTTGGATGAGCGATTTCAAAAGGAGTGAACAGATTTTTAAGGTGCAAGGAGGAAGATTTAAAAAGACATAAGAGAATTTTAAAGAGAGACTACTTTATAAAGAGAGTGTTTCGTGTGTGGAATGAACTTCCTGAGGGAGTGGTGGATGCGAGTACGGTTACAGCATTTGACAATTGGTTGAGCAATAGAAAAAAGCTTTCATATGGCCTTTATTAAGGTACATGAATAAGATATTTTCGGAGTGATAAGGACAAAGCAAAGACAGATGGGACTTGTTCTATTTTCGATTCTAGTCGGCATAGACTAGTTGGGTAGAAGGGTCTTTTTCAATGTTACATAACTGCATAGCTGTATCTGAGCCTGCCTGCAATGAAACAGATTATTTGAAGAGTCTGCACTCCTGTGCAGAAAATTGGCAATGATAAAATTGGCTGAATTACTTCTTTCTGTGCCATACTGAATTTAAGCCTGGTTTCTGCAATCGCCATAGTGAAAGTCAATGACTGGGATTGTTGGGAAAGTCTCTCCGCGAATATTTGTACATCTGAGTTGGCTGCCAGAGCTGAGAAAGATGGGGTGTTGGGTTTGGAAATTGATTTTGTTCTTCACACACCAACACACTGCAAACGTCAGCTCATTGTTTTTCTCATTGCTCCTCTTCACACACTTGCTCCATCCTATCCCAACCACCTTTGCCTTACATTTCCAAAGATGTTTACTTATTTCTGACTTACTATGTTTATTTCTAAGAATATTCAACAGTTTGAGAAGTGAACCGAAAACAAGAGACAGAGCGGTCAGTACTAAAGCTTTGAAAATGATTCTGCATTTTCTTGACCCATCACGAACTGATGCAGTCCGTGTGGTGAAGCTTATCACAGATTGCCATTCATTAAGGAGTTATAGGATTTTCATCCAATGATATCTGATATCTGTGCTGATATATGTGTCAACTATTTTTGTATATCACCTTTAAAGGTATATAAACATAGAAAATTGAAACAGGAGGAGATTGTTGTTGTGTTGATCCTGCTGCAATGTTCACTGTTATCAAGTCTGGTCATTGCATTCAGTCGTTTGTTATTACTGTAGACCCGTAGTGTTTGATCCCTTTAGAAAACAGAAATATATTTTCTTCATGGAAACATTCCGTGTTTTGACTTATACACCATCCTATGGCAGGACATTCCACAGGATCACCGGCCTGAGGGAACTAAATGGCCTGCCCAATATCTTAAAACTGTGAACCTCACAACTCTGGGTTTGGACTCCGTGGTCATGAGGGAATACTTCCTATATTTAACATGCTAATCATGTTAGAATTATATTAGTTGCTGTGACGTCCTACTTCTTTCTTCTAAACATCTGTGGATTTCATTTGAACCAATTCGAATTGTTCCCAAAGTTCAGTCCTGCCATCTGAAGAATCGCTTTGTTAAATATTTGTTGTGAAGTCTCCACAAGCCAAGCGTGCAAATAATACTCTACGTATGGCCTCACCAAGACACTGTACAATTTCAACAAGACATCCCTGTTTCTGCACTCAAATCCTCTTGCTACAAAGGTCAACATGCCATTTGCCTCCTTTACCTCCTGCTGCACCTGCATGCTTACTTTCAGTAATTTGCGTACACAGGCGCCATGAGTAGTTTCTCATTTCCCTTTCGTAAATCCATGCTGACTGACTGTCCATTCCGTTAATTGGTTTCCAGTTTTAGGCTAACTGCACTTTCATTCCATGTTTCATACTTATCTTTTTTTAAAAAAAATGTGTAGTCACATCAGCTAACTTCCAATCCATTGGAACTTGCTTCAGATTCTACAGAATCATTACCATTAAACCTTTATTTTTTGTCTTCATCAAATGTCAGGAGAATCTACAATTAGCTTGTATTTCACTGGCTAACTTATATACGTTATTTTCCCTCTTAATCACTCCCTTAATCGTGCTGAAATCTGAACTTCACTCAGTTTTTAGATATTTTGTTCTTTTTAGACATTTTCTACGCCTCTCCCGTGGGTCAAGTACAAACCCTAATCTCCCTTCTTCGACATGGTCAAGTCGCCTTTCCTGTTATATTTTGTTACAGATAGGAAGGACGAACTGCTGCAATTCCTCCAAGGGATCATAGATGTTTGTCATGCAGTTAAGTTATGTTCCCCAATTTATTGTAACCTTCTCCTCCTTGTAACGCCGTGATTTCCTGTATTCAGATTTTATCGCCTCGACTCAGAATCAACTCTCTCCATCTCCATTTTAATGAATATTTCTATCATTGCATTTTTCAAGGTCCCCCAAGGGAGTTCAGACAGCTAGATTGCCAATTATTCCCTTCTCATTACACAAATAAAATTATGTAATTAAAGTTGGCGTAGCCCCAGAGACAATAGGACCACTACCGCACTTTTCAGAGAGAGAAATGACTGATGGTGCTTTACCCTAAAGGTCAGTGAGCCTCTAGCAAGGGACCAGGTTAAGAAGGTGAGAGCTTCAGGGCGACATGAGCTGACACGGGGACAGAATGCGTGGTGTTCGTGGTATACAGAATCACAAATCAACCGTCCACAAACTTGAGCTAACTCATTTCCAAACAATATGCATTACTGCGTGGAGAAGGCTGTTGAGGAGCAGGAAGTGCCGTAAGTTAAGAGATGCTCAAATACCAGTCATGACAGATTTGGCGTGCTTCTTTCGTGGGGTAGCGTGGCAAAGCGGTCTGTGGCGCGGAATTTAAGCGCCAGTCTCTATCGAGTTGTTGCTGCCGATATCCCAACTCCACTGCAGTCAGCACTTGTATACGAAAGGGCTACGCGTGTTCTGACGGTTTTGATTTGAGTATTTGCGACTGTTGATCTCTGGGTCGTGGACATGAACTGCACAATGTGTGCTTTCATTTTCTAACTGGATCCCAGCTCTCCATTCCACTTCCACTGTGGGCAGCCTCACTCTTTCGTTGATGCGTCTGTTTCCGAGGGAAAAGTCTCTTCACTTCACTGCAAGTAGCCGAGACAAGTCGCTCAGTGCAGGCGAATGTACGATGCATGATGTCCCTTTCAAAGGTGTAGGTTCCACTCCAACCGTGCATTAAAATGACCACTTGCTGGAGGAGACTGTAAGTGATGGTTCCATTTCAAATGTTGCTGAACCGAAATTAACTGATTCAGAGGGTTCTGATGGAAACCTTCGGGAAATCTCCCGGAATGTCTAACTTTCACATGGATAATGTCCATGCGGGTTGACGCAAAAGACAGCTTATTCTCGGCAACTGGCATGGGGGTGGGTTTGGGCAGCGTTGTGAGTTTCTAGTGCTGGACGAAAGTAATCTGTGGGAACGAGGCAGTCAATCATTCCAAGAGCAGTTAGAGCTGACTGGCCGAGGACAACTCTACCATGTTCTGTTTCAGTAACAAAGATAGAATTTGCCTGAAAATATCAGCAGGTCCGGCAGAATCTTGAAAATGGAAAGCAGATTTAACATTGCAGGGCCACTGACGCTTCTTTTTTCATGTCCATCTACCTCTGCCTTTCCGCACCCTCCCTTTCAATTGACTATGTCCTGACGTCCACCTTTATCCTGAGCTTCTCTGTTATTATTTCCTCTCCGGCCATTTTGACAGTCACAAGATTTGTTTCAGCCATATCCCATCACAACATTTTTAGCAGCTCTGACGGGAGGTCCTCGAACTGAATAAATAACTCTGTTTCTATCTCGTTACGTAACTGATGGCCAGAGACCAGAAGGTTAGGCATTTCAGTCCATCTAGTCTGCTCCGCCATATGATCATGGCAGATGTTGGTCTCGACGCCATTCTCCAGCATTCTCCCTGCAATGCTTACTGTATCTGATTTCAGGATCAAATGTGTTTTCCAACGTGGGTCTGAACCTCGCCCCCTCCGTATATATTGGCAGCTTGTTGCAATATTTCTGTGTTTGACCGAATTTGGTATGATGCCAGTGCGGCAAACACGATCTCCCGTGAGCAAGGCAATCACTGCTTGTATTGGGGGTGTGATGGGTGGGATCAGTTCGATCAAGTCACTGGCCCCGCTGTGTTTCTGTGGGGGGGCAGTTCGCACGTTCACCTCCAACATGAAGTATCCCTGAAGAATAGGCTTGTTTCTGAACATGGGTCGATCTTACTGCTTGCTGGTCTTGCAAGTAAACTTTCCTTTTATTGTCCCAGCCCATTCCTGCCGCTGTGGTGAAAGGGAATACAAGTCCAATTAATTGTTGTGTACGATTTTCTTCGTTATCTATTCTTCCTTGTTCTGAATATGCACGGATGTTTCCACCAGGGACGGGAACTATTTTTAAAAGAGCAGTCGGCGAGCCCTGATTCTTTCTGTAGAGAAGAAGTATCAGCTTCTGCGAAAGTGGCCGTGTTCAGGGACGGGCAGAAACATTGTTGTTCCTTCCTTATGTGCGACAGGCTTCCGGATTGTGGTGGATGGAAATATATTGCAGTCTCTTTAGCAAACCTCGTTTTGAATTTAGTCGCCCAGCACTACTTTAATAGCGAAAAGGAACACAATTGCAAATAATTGCTGCATGAATTCCGTTTTTTTTTCAAATTTGGCTCTGCAGATCCTGAATATGCACTGATGTCTGCAGTACTTGTGGCTATCCTGTTTAAGAGGGAAGGTACGAGCTCCCTTTCGCCTCAGTGCTCCAGACAAAATTTTCCCAGGAATATCAGGCTGGGAGCTCCAACTTCACTTGCTGCCGCTTTTACTGACATTGAGAAGAAAGCACTGGGACGGCAGACTGTAAGGTCCAACCTCACCAGGTGCAGTTCTTATTGGCATGCAGCAGAGACCATTTGAACATTAGGCTTGGAGATTGAAACACACCATAAGCAGCTTCTATTGACATATAGCAGGGAGCATTGGGACATCTGAGGGAAAGGATGCTCAGCAATTTTAATCTGAAGTAAAATAGTTTTTAGCAGGACACATATTTGAGGATTGGGGGAATATGTTTCCCAAGGTAAATGTCTCAATTATGAAGAGAAATCCTGCAAAGGTTCAACTCGTAGAGGAGTTCAGTGTTTATCTCTGCACCCTCGAAGTGCCATTGATTGGGTTCGATTCCCGCATTGGACGACTGTCTCTGTGGAGTTTTAACATTCTCCATGAATATGTGCGGATTGTTTTTTTCCGGGTTCTCTGGTTTCCTTTCACAATATAAAAATGGTCAGTTGCATTGACCATGCAAAATTGCCGATACTGTTAGGTGCATTACTCGTATGGGAATGGATCTTGTGGGTTACTCTTTGAACGGTCAGTTTGCAGTTGTTTGGCCAAATGGCCTGTTCCCCGTTTGTAGGGAACCTAATCTGTGCAGAGAGAAACATAAGCAGTTTGTACGCTCTGTGATCTTTCTCATAGGCTGACTCTGCACTGAGTTAAATTTACAGAAGCGAGTTTTAGCTTGTTTCATATTATTGATTTTCCTGCGAACTCGCACATGTCGTTAAAGTAATCTAAAGATCCGAAAATCAACAGGAACATCTACTGTCGGGATTACACTCGGGTTTACCTCGATTTATTTACGAAATGTAGGGAACTGGAATTGAAATTTATCAGTTTAGCATTAATCACATTGAATGGTCGCGCAGATATAGTGTGAATGTTAGTTTCATGGGGACAGACGTGTTTTCTTTGCGTCTGTTGCTTCAAAAAGTGGGGGCCATTGGCGTGTAGCAGTGACAGTGAATATCTTTGCTGGTTATTCAACTTGTGAACATGAACGTTGTTGTTCATATTCGTGTTAACAGCACTACTTTGCAGCATGAATGCATGCTGTAATATCCTGGCCAGTGATGCAATGGGTAACGCACTGTCTACGGATCAGGAGATTGTAGGTTGGAATCCTCTTTGGCTCGACCGCAAGGCCTGTCCGCTTTAACAACTGATGACGATTTGCTGTGAGGCTAAAATGTGGATTTAATTCCTGATGTGCAAGTGCAAGAATCCCTTCCATAAATGCCTTGAGTATATCATGGTCACCACAGGAGTGGAAGCTGAAATAGTTTGTTCTTACTACTTTCTATTTACCAAACCCAGCTGCTCAATTGCTGCGGCTCCAGGGACTGGCAAGGACACGAAAGAAATACCCAATCTCAATTTTCAAAATCCTCAGAAACTCCTTGGGAAGCGGAATTAGAGGAGAATAAAGGCTGAAATGACGGACAGAACAGGGACTATCCAGGCATCTTCTCCTTGTGTCAGAATCCGACACATTGACACTGATGTTCTCGGGGTGATTAATTGATCCGAGGCTTTGAAAGGAATCCTGTCACAGATGCCATCACCACATGTGACGCGCTCAGCTTCATTGGCAAAGAGAACACATTTGTCCTCATGAAGCTTCCTTTCACCCTCTGTCTGTCTAGATAATTTTCACCTCCTCTCTCCTCTTCTTCCTCCATAATTCGAGGGAAACTCAAGCCGAATCCCAGCATCATATATCTCCTTTAATGTCCAGATTTTCAGATTAATTTAATGGACCGAACTAGCTTGCAGGAAATTGAATAATATGAAAAAAAGATTTTTAAAAACCCTTCCAGAAAGTTAACCGACTGTTGAGTCAGACATACGAGAAATGTCAGAGAGCGATACAATTAAATCATTTTCTCACTGTACAGATACTCCTCCACTAGCTCCATCTTACCAAAATATTTATTTACAAATGAGACAATTCTCTGGGGCAGATCCTCCCTCAATCCACAATCATGTGTGCTGACAGGAACTATTTCAATTTTGATTAAAATAGCTCAAGATATTTTCCCCCAGACCAGTGCTCCCTGCGCCATGTCAATTGAAGCGTCTCCAGGTGAGGTTTGACCTCCCAGGCCGATGTCCCAATGCTCCCTTCTCCATGTGAACAGTAGTTGCTCCAGCTGTGGTTGGAGCTTCTAGCCTCAGCGTTTCACGCGCGTCTATGCTTTCATAGAAGGACTGCGTGCTCATGGCTTTCGTCACCAGACAACAGAGTAGATACAAGCATTCATTCCACTCCCCATTTCCGATTTGATCTTCGCTTCTGCGCCACTCAGTTTCTCTGATTCCTGACCTGGGAACCGGTGTGATGTGAGCGTGCAACAATATTTACTACCTTGTCTCCTGGTTCTGGTAAAGTAACGATGTGAAACTGCTGTGTTACTGAACACTGCATTTCGCCAATACCATGCACTATCGCCTGTACATTTAATCTTTTGTAGGAACTTATCGGATTCAGTCTTCAACATTCTCAATGATGGAAGTTCCACAGTCTGTGAGGACATCGAAGAAGAAGATTCAACACAATCTCAATCCAGTATGTGGCAACTTTTCTTGTTGTGCATGTGCTGCTTTTCCTCACCTATCTATGCCATTGCATTTTTTGCTTTTTACATCGTGCTATTTCACGAGATCATATCGTGGTTCGTACTCTGCGTTGTGGCCTCAATAAATTCCGCTCATTTCCGAGTCATGGCAATGCACATTTGTTCCATTTTATGCCACATCACCTGTGCGAAACAAACACCGAAAAGAATCATCCCATTTTTAACGGAAAAGTACTTTTCAGTCTGCTCTCTGACATCATTGCTTGTCATATGTTAGGATTCAAATTCACCCAATATCGGAGATTTCTCTCCCTTTCACAATCACTATACCCCATTTCCGTCACTCCTCCCATGTCACAGATGCATTGCACTGTTTAACAATCACTTTCACGTTGACCCCATTAAGTCTGTGCTGCAGCTCTCACTGTTGCTCGGTGAACGTGCCCCAATATCACCATCAGGTTCTTAGAACACTCAATGCAATCAGATAAGGTGGCTGCATGACCAATCCTCCTGTATGGTTTTGTATTTGCATGGACAAGGATTATTGGGGCATCAGGTTCATGAAAAAGGCACTGAACATTATCGAAGGGAAGAGATTTATTGGAAAAGACCAATTTCGGTGGTTTCTACACATTTGTTTCATATCATCATTCGGTCTCGGTATGCAATTCTGCAATTCACATTATAGAAGCGATATGACAGTAATCAAAACAGTGCAGAAGTGATTTGTCACGATATTGTCTGGATTGAAGAAGTGCAGCTGTTAAAAAGTTTCGACAGACTGGAGTTGTTTTCTTGAGGGCAGGGGAGATTGAGAGGAAACATGATTGAGAAGTCGAAAATAATGAGGGGTTTGAATTTGGCAGATTGAAGGAAACGTTTCCCTTTGATGGAGGCGTCAATCACCAGGGAACCGTAGATTTAAGTTAAGAGGCAAGAATGTTTGAGTGGATGCAAATGAAAACTTCATCAGACAGCGAGTGTTTGGAATCTGGAACTCACTGCCTCCCAGTGTCGAAGTAGCAGAAACCCTAATAACCTTCTGAGATGTTCATGTGTGAATTTGTAATGCTTACAGCATACAAGGCCAAAGGATGGAAAATGGGATGAGGAGAGTCAAGCAGATATTTTTAACAAGAACACGCACAAAGACCTGGGAGATTGGGAGCTCTGACCTCCTCTGTCGTGTGTTACTTATTATTTTCACATGTCACGTAGTATTCCAGAGTTCATTTCCTTGCTGACACAGTCCGGCCTGATTTGGAGTTTCAAGTTTTGTTTAAAGATTTGTAATTCAAGTGCAGGTTGCGGTTTTGGGGATTTTTGGCGGTTTTGGGCAGTTGGTTTGCAGCCGTTTCCTCCGCATTCTCGGCGACATATTTAGGGCTGCTGAGAGTCCTGTGAAGCGTGGCTGTCCTGTGGCGTTTGGAATTGATTTGAGTTCATTCCCACTGCTTCCGTTTGTCAGTACAGGTAGTTCGTTGCAGATCCCGGCATGTTGGGTTTAGCTTAACGAGCTTGTTGATGGAGTCCATGGATGGGTGTTTTCCTTCTGGAAATGTTCTGGCCGCCCTCTATTTGGCTTGTCCTATTATTTGTGTGTTGCCCCAGTCGAACTTGTTTTTCTCGTCGACTGTGTGCATTGTGACAAGGGAATCTAGCTGTGTTGTTCACTGGCTCCTCCAGAAATGCTCTGCCAACAAAAGATATTCCCGCAGAATCCTTGCAGACAAACAACGCTCGGGGAACATGCCATGAACCGACACACTTAGCAATGTACCTTATATATGAAAGAAATCTCAGAACTGACAGCCACTCTCTTCTGACCATTCAGATTTATGAGAGAGCAGAAATGCAAAGCCAGGTTCAGCCAACATCTCACCAGAACAAATGCCCACTGCGCTGCATGTGCAGTGCACATGTGGACAAACAATGCTCCAAGCAAGGAGTGCAGAAAACATTGTTTAGGACCCAGAGGCAGGCAAATCGAGAGCCGCATTCATGAAGAACAACTTGCCCCTAAACGCCAACGCGAGGTGTCCCCAGTCGGTGTACTCAGGGCACTGAGTTTCTCTGATTCCGCGCCTGGGAGCTCGGATTATATGACAGTCTGTGGCAGTGGAGAGTTTGTTGCTGGAAAAGGACAGCATGTAAGGAAGGATGCAAGAAGCAGGAGAATAGATGTTTCGGGCATGAATACTTCATCAGGCTTATACCCAAAACGTCGATTCCCCTGCTCCTCGGATACTGCCTGACCAGCTATTCTTTCCAGTACCACACTCTCTTCTCTGATCTCCAGCACATAGAGTCCTCACTTTCTCCTCCGTCTGCAGCAGTAGTTAGTTCTTTGTTTGAGGGAACTGCTGATGTCACCAGTGTAAACTTCGATTGCTGATTGAGAAATACAGCCAGGTCCATTGCCAAAAAGAGCATTTCTGTTGTTTTTCAGGTTCTATGCCTCACACGGCTTTTGGCAGTGTACTTATATGGAGTTTCCTGGCGATTCGGTATGTGCGTTTGTGATCGTACAGTTGTCACTACTCTGAGATGTGGCTGCAGTCATCTGCGTTCGCAACCCAGTGTCGATTG
>NC_057717.1:54972369-54980008 GCF_004010195.1 Chiloscyllium plagiosum
TGGGAAATGTCGAGGTTTTAGTGACATTTGTACAACGTTTAGCGGTTACCTAGAAGCAGTAGATAAGAACGTTGGATTCTTTTGGGGAGTGACGAGGAACAGTGAGGGAAATACGTCACCTGAGTTTACTCACAGGGACCACAATGCGAAATAAAACGTTCTAAAAGTGAGGAAGACAGATAAATGTTGGCAGTAATCATGGATCTCCTGACTTCCACTCCCGAGCTCCCACCATTCCAACTCCCGGGTCGATTGTAAACAAATTTTACAGAACCATACACATCAAGGTTGTCCAATACAACGGCACAGTCTTTTCTTGGTCTTAATTTTATAGTTTCGACTTATAGTTCTTTTTTCCGGAAACCATCTCTTTAATTGCAAGCTTTCGGAAAGGAGGCCATACGGTTGGTCAGAAAACAAAGACACAGAACTTTGTTTGTGTTAGGCACAAGAACTCCCAGATTCCTCTGTCCTACACGTTTTTTCTACTTTCCCTCTATTTTCATATGCTCTGCTTTTTGACTCTTCCAACCTGACACTCCCGACATGAAACTTAATCTGCAAAGTTTTCCCCCCATTCACTCAAACTATATATATGCCTTCGCAGGTTCCCACGTCCTCATCACAACATGCTCTCCCATTATTGTCTATCGTCAGCAAACTTGGACATATTCACAATGCCACTTTCTGCATGCTATGAGCTGGGAGATAAAGAACTGAAGACTTAGAACATAGAAAAATACAGCGCAGTACAGGCCCTTTGGCCCTCGATGTTGCGCCGATAACAAGCCCACTTCACCTACACTAGCCCACTATCCTCCATATGCCTATCCAATGCCCGTTTAAATGCCCATAAAGAGGGAGAGTCCACCACTGCTTCTGGCAGGGCGTTCCATGAACTCACGACTGGCTGAGTAAAGAATCTATCCCTAACATCTGTCCTATCCCTACCATCCCTTAATTTTAAGCTATGCCCCCTCGTAATAGCTGACTCCATACGTGGAAACTTGACTATACCCCGTCTTGGCAGATCTCTCTGTTATAAATAACTACACGTATTTGCTACCCTCAGGATGTGAGAACAGCCTCCTCATCTCTGTCTTAATTGGTTAAAGCCTTCTTCTGATATTTGGACCACCAGTCCGATACTATCCTGGATAGCAATCAGAGCTGAACAAACGCCAAAAGGCATAAACTCACTGGCGTCTCCCGCGTCAGTTTTGAGTATTTGTAGCATTTTCTTTTTGACCTCTGGTTGAACAAACTGCCCTGATTTGCACATTAGAGTTGACAACGCCACATCTGCTTCAAATTTCCTTGAGTGCGTGTGACGCAGATAGTGCTGAAAGGCACTCTAAAAATACGATGACATCTTAATTTCTCGATCCATTACATTATTACTAATCTCTCTGCTCATGAAAATGTATCCTTCCCAAGCACTCTGTCTCTCATCAATATGTGTCGTTCAAACCAATTTCCTAACTGCCTCCTCCATTCTAATCAATTACAGGGGACCCAAAATATTGCAATCATTGCGCAGACAGAACAAACCGAATAGTGTCCTCACGTTTTCTGTTGGAAGCCCCAATTTCACGAGAAATATTAAGCAGTATCTCAGGGTTATAGTTGTGGCTGAATGGTTAAGGCGATGTATTAGATATCCATTAGTGGTTCCCCGTGCAGGTTTTAATCAAACGACTACGTTTCCTTCACTGTTGCTTTTAAAAGGCTTTCGTGGATGAGGTCCCCCTCAAACTACAGAATGTCCGTCTCAATGACCCCACATTTTGTCAGGTCTGCTCATTTATTGACATGTAGGAAACTAGGATTATGAAGCAGAAACGGACCTGACTTAAAAACATCGCTCTGTTCCTCCAACCACAGACAATATCAGACCTGTGGGATTTATTTAGAATTCGCAAAGTTTATTCAACACAAATGCTGTTTTCCATTAAATGTCCTCAATTCCAGTCCTCTGGTGAGTTGCACTGGTCAGAGGCAAAATTTCCTCCTGATCATCTGCTCCCTCCAACATCATTGTAAATTTCCCCAGGAAATCTCCCGTTAACCTTATTTGCTTCGAAGAGAACGTTCCCAGAGTCGGGAATTTCTCCACAAAATATTATTTCCTCACCTCTGAACCTGGTGCAAAGCAAAAGATTGTGTAAAAGATGCTGGGAAAATGTTGCTCGGCAAAAATTATCAAGCAAAACAGAAATTCCAGTCTCCAGATTTGTGAATCTTTAGACATTACTCGGGAAGTGGATTCAGAGGAGAATGAAGGGTAAACTGTCCAACTGAGCAGAGACAGGCCCGACACCTTCCCATGCTTTTAGAGGCTGATACGTTGAGTCTGATATTCTTGGGAAAAGAAACAATGTGAAACATTGAAAGGACACCCGTTCTTGCACGTCAGGAATTCAAACCTCATCTCGGCTCCGGCACAATGAGAAAACAAGGGAACAGAAAACGCACTGAAATTTTCTGAGGGAGTCGTTCCCAGTTGTAGTAGAGCTGGTTCCCAGTAACATGGAGGCGCCTGCAGAGAGTGGGATCAGACTGGTCTCTACTTTACACAATGAATGTTCCAGACTTTAGAATGGATAAGTAAAACTGATAAACGGCATTTTAAGGCCATGCAACAGCTTGGATCCACTAACCGCCTGCTTTATGAGATGCTATACAAAGATTGTTCCCCACTCTCAGTGCTTTGGGTCAGCGCGGTCGGCTGTTAATCGAGAGAGTGGTAGGTCGCACCCACTCATGGATGGTGTCGTCGCTGTACTTACTCCATCTGTTTCCTTTGCTGCGTAGTTTTAGGTTTTTAATCAGGTCAGGGATATATTACCCAAACGGAAACCTTACCCAGTGAGGAACCATAACAGCGTTTCTGTATTGCTTTTGTGACTAACAAGGGGCTGTGGATGCCGTGAATCAGAAATAAAAACAGAAAGTGCTGCAGAAACTCAGCAGGTTTTCTGTATCTGTGGGGGAAAACAGAGTTCTAACAACTTTCTGAAGAAGCTCTGAATCATTGTCTCTGTTTCTCTTTCCACAGATGCTGCCAGACGTGTTTAGTTTCTCCTGATATATCTGCTTTTGATTTTTACTGAGTATCCATTCCAACTATCTTGATTGATCACACAGACCATACATTCCCCGACATTTAACAGTGTCGAAGCTGTAGCGATTGAAATGAAACAAAGCTAAGAATGATGCACGGTCCGTCAGCTCCACAGGGAGAGAGGACTGGCAAACCAGTTCTTCTGCATTGCTTCTGCAGTGGCTCCCAAGTGGATAAGGTGATGGGCTTTAAATCCACTACGTTTTTGTCGTACAGTTTCACATCTTGCTGACTGTAATTGGGAGCCGAGAGTAAAGTGGAAAAGAACGTGTTCTCTGCTTTCTTGTTTGGGATTCAAGTCACTGAATAGGGAAAAACGCACATAGCTGAAAATGTGTCGCTGGAAAAGCGCAGCAGGTCAGGCAGCATCCAAGGAACAGGAGAATCGACGTTTCGGGCATAAGCCCTTCTTCAGGAAAAATGCACATAACCCAGATTAGGAATGTTGAGAATCTGGAACCCATCGCAGGTCAGGGTTAAACAAGCAGAAACCTCCAGAAGAGGTGAGACCCATTTAATTTCCACATCCATTACTGACTTCATTTACACCTCTGAGCCAAGTGCTGCAAAATGAGTTAAGAACAGTTAGGGGATTACCTGAAACTGGTGCAGACCTGGTGGGCCAAAGCGCATTTTCTGTGCTAGTGATCTCCATGACCAGCAGTAGGGAGCTCAGTTTGTGAAGTAACAGGAATTTCTTTGCTAAATATCCCAGAGCGATGAAGGGTTTGAACGACTCTCTCCTGACCTGTCTGTCAGTCACGGCATCCGTTGGGAAATTTCAATAGCTCATAACTAGTATGGCGCACATTCCTGGTATTAATCTACAGGATAATTAAGAAGATAATATCGTGATGTCACATGACCCAGCCGTGTGCAAGCCCTTGTGGGTAGCATTTCCTGGCTCTGCTTTCGAAATAAAGATCACCTGCATTATCTGTCGCCTGTTTGTATCATGCAGCTCATTGAGCATGGAGTTGGATGTTCTGAGGAACCTGGAATTATGACAAGGACAGAAACAGAAAGAGACGAGACTTGAAAGTGCTTCGAGTTTGCGTGTGTCGGTTGTTTTTAGTATTGAATGACTGCTGACCGCTATCCTGTCAGATCTCCGGAGTCGCAGAGACTATTTGGGTGGAATTTGTAAATTTAAAGTTACACACGAGCAGCGTGTTGGACTATTTCAACTCAGTTTCCATTTCATGCCCCAGCTCACCGCAATGGTTCACATTTTCTGGACAATTGGCTCGTGTTCCGCGTGAAGCTTCCTTTTTCCAGAGAAACATGCAGACGTGAAGCACATAATGCTGAGGCCTCAGTCACTGTCGGGGATGTGCTGGTGTGTCTGCCTTTGTGAGTGAACATGAGAATAAATTTCCTCAACGGGGTTACAACGTAGTATGACCATTTTCAATTTCAGTCCCATTGATGTGTCATTTAAAATTACAGAGAGATTATCATTGACATTTGCCCTGGAAACATCGAAACGCATCAGCTTATGGGCCAAATGCGGCAAACTCGGACTAGAATACGTGGACGTCTGATGACCTGTGCTGCACGGTGGATGAATGATGCTTTTCTCCCACGCTATTAAATGTCGAGAACAGAGAGAAACTGATCTGACGAGAAAACCTATTTACAATCTGACATAAGCTTTTGTACTGTCCACTCTACTACCAATCTTGATGTCATCTGAAAACTCACTGACCATGTTTCAATCTAAATCATTTGTATGAATGATAAACGAAATGGGCTCAGCATTGATCCCTGTGGAACACAGCTGGTAACAGTCCTCCAGTCTGGAAACTACCCTCCACCACCGTTCCCAGCCTCCTACCATTAAACTAATTTTATATCTAATTGGAAAGCTCATCTTGAATTCTATGTGATCTAACTTTAAAAATAATCGACCAAGTGGAAACTTTTGAAAGGATTAATTAAAGTCCAAGTGAACAATGCCGACCACTTAGCCCTCATCAATATTCTTGGTTACATCCTCAAAATACCCAACCATGTTTGTGAGACACAAATAACATCGCACAAAACCATACCGATAATCCGTATTTATTAAACATGTCTCAAAATGCTTATACATCCGATCATTCAGAATTGCTTCCAACAACTTACCTTAGCCAGCCTCACAGGCATATGGTTTTCAGTTTTCTCCATTCATCCTTTCCTTAACAAAACCACTCCCCATTTATTCGGCACATCACTCGAAGTAATAGATGATGCAAATATTTCCACCAAGTGCCCAACAGTTTAGATTAGATTTCATTACAGTATGGAAACAGTCCCTTCGGCCCAACAAGTCCACACCGACCCGCCGAAGCACAACCCACCCATACATTTACCCCTTACCTACGGGTAATTTAGCATGGCCCATTCACCTGACCCCGCACATCTTTGCACTGTGGGGGAAAACCGGAGCACCCGGAGGAAACCCACGCAGACACGGGGAGAACGTGTAAACTCCACACAGTCAGTCGCCAGAGGCGGGAATTGAACCCGGGTCTCTGGCGCTGTGAGGCAGCAGTACTAACCACTGTGCCACTGTGCCACCGTGCCGCCCACTATTTCCCGAATTTCCCACGAAGCCCTGGTTGCACGAGATTAGATCCCAGAGAAATGTCCAACTTTATATTAACCAATTCCTCTGGAACTTGCACTATTCAATATGAGCTATTTTCAGAACATCAATGTTTGTAGCTACCATTTCGTTCTCCAATGTATAAACTAATGCGAAATGAACATTCAATATCTCTCCCATTCTCTGAGGTTCCAGACAAATGTGAGCTCTTAAGTCTTTCAGGGATCCTACTTGGTGTCGAGCTCTGAATGTACTTATAAAATCTCTTTAGATTATCCTTAACTTTATGTGTTAAGTCTATCCAATATGCTCGCTTTGCCTTCATGATTTTCTTTGAGGAATGCCCCTTCACGCCTTATAGTGATCAAGAGATTGACTTGAGACCGCATGTTTACATAGAAACTGTGATTTTTAAAAAAATAAATTCTAAGACGACGAGTCCTTCACCCCTGCTATCAACGTGTTCTAGTAGAATACCGACAAAGTGGGAACAGGCAATTCAGCCTAAGAAGATCCCATGAAACATGCGAAGATCATTGCACTCAAACGCACACCTCTACTCGATTCCTGTAGCTCTGCATTTCCCACTGCCAAATGACGTCAACTATACATCTTTCCTCTGTGGAGGAAACTCAGGCAGACACGGAAAGAATGTGCAAACTGCAGACGGTAGCCTGAGAAGAAATTAAACCAGCGTCGCTGAGGCTGGAAGACAGCAGTGCTCTCCACTGAGTCAGCTATTTTAAACCTCCTATCAACCACTCATAACATATTTTCCCTTAGACATGTGGCTAAAAGCTATTCCCGATGATACAAATGCGTGTGACGACACCCTCTTATCGCGTCAGTTGCAAACCTTTGCGGTTGGTTTTGAATTCGCTTGAACGAATGCCGACATTACATTTACTTTCCGAACAGAAAACAAAACCTGCATGTCAAACATAAGAGAAACCTTAACTAGATCTCTCAAGTGCCTTTCAACTATAGATCTCTGAAGCCTTTTCCCGTCACAAAGTAGTTTATGCCTCTAATCATTCCATCACTCGATGACCTCACACTTATCCACACAGTGTTCTAACTGCAACCTTTTTTATCCAAGCTCTCAGCGCGTTCACGTAATTCTGCAGCCTGCCCGCTTCCTCAATACGATCTGTCCCTCCACATGTCATTGTCTATTCTGCAAATGGAGCAACAACACTCTCAGTTCCTTTGACCCGATCATTCATGCATAACGGGAATAGTTGTGGTGCCAAAACTGACCCTTGCTGAACTCCACACGTCACGCGCTGCCATCCTGGAAAAGACCCTTTCACCCAGCTGTCTGCCTTCCGCCAGTCAGCCAGAACACAAGCCATGCCAGTACTTTGTCCCTAACGCCACAGCCTATCATTTTGCAGTTTCTGATATAGAACCTTGACAAATGCCTGCTGGAAATTCATGCTGACCACAGTCAAGAATAGACCTTTTCTCATTTCCTCATTACATCCTCATAGAATTCTAACACATTTGTCCTTGACAAACTGTGCTGATGCTTCAAGTAATATGTAATCCCACCTTTACACTAACCTCTCATATGGTACTTAATACGAAATTGATTTGTTTGACATTTATTTAAAATATTAAAACTTTGCTTTCAGTCCTGAATGTCATGAACAACAAAGTACAATCGCAGTTGAGAAATGTAAAATCTGTCCTGTCTCAGCAGGCTCGATGAGTGAGTGAATTATTCCCCCCAGTGGTTCTCTCTGCCGTCTCAGCAGGGTCGATGAGTGAGCTAACTGTTATTTTTTCAAATGAAGCAGGTAAATACGTTCTGCCCACTGCAAACTCTCTGGTGTACTGAGAGTTGAGATGATTGCCGGAACCTCGTCCCACAATGAAAACAATTGAAATGTCTCTCATCCTGTGAAAATGTCGATGGAACA
>NC_057717.1:54980026-55008327 GCF_004010195.1 Chiloscyllium plagiosum
GTTGGGACTTTATATCGCTCGGACATTTGCAGCACGTCCGTTAGTTGTGGAATTGAAGATGTCTGTCCTCCGGGTGAGCACGTGGATCGGACGTCAGGTCCCCAGACGTTTTCAAGGACTCTCATTCATGTGAGCATATTTCCCATGCATCAAAAACACAGAGGAATGATACCAGTTTCCAAAGTCTGGTCAGATAAAAGATTTCTCATTAGTATGAGCACAGTGTTGGATAATCCAATCATTGGACGTTTTAAAGCATTTTCCGCATTCTAGACATTGAAATGATTTCTCCTCATTGTGACCGAGCAGGTTTCACAGAAGGTCCGAGAAGGAGTGTATCCCTTCCCACACACTGAGCTTGTTCCAGGTGTCATTGCTTTCATGGGGTTCCAGCTCTGATGGAGAAATGAATGCACACATGTCTACAGTCTCACCTAAATATGACTGCAATTGTGGTTTGTGAGTTCTGATGATAGCAGAAGCCATGTCCACACACACAACAAGTGAACGATTATCTCCGATATAAACGGAGCCTTTTCCTTCCATGTTCAAACTCTGATCAAAGTTCAATTTGGGAGAAAATGCACAACTTCATCAGATCATGGTTGAGTGATTTTTTAAATAAAATCTTTCCCTTCTAATATGCTGCGAAATTGATGATGTATATTTTTAGGAATCAAGAGAATGAGAAAGAGTCTATCACAGACTCTGGATTGTCCCTGAAGATAGGGATTGAAGTTAAGAGAAGGAGACAACAACAATTTGACCGGACGTTTGCAAGAATCTTTCATACAGACAGCCTCCACTACTGAGAAGGAGCAGGTCAACAGTTGGATGTTAATCCCATCAACTCCCTGTTCGCTTGAAGTCAAACACTGTCTGGACTTGTCCGACATCCTGTCCTGTTGGAGCAGACATTTCCTACAATTGAATCATGCAAAACTGAGGTCTCTGCCTTCAGTCCCCAACACAAATCTACTGCCTCGCCACTGAGTAGAGAGGGTGGTCTTGGAAAAGCACAGCAGCGCTGCCAGCTTCCGAGGAGCAGGAGAATCGACGTTTCAGGCAAGAGCCCTTCATTTGGAATGAGGCTTGTGAGCCGAGGTGGTAGAGAGACAAATAGGAGGAGGCAAGATATCTGTGAATGTGATAAGTGGGTTGAGGTGGGGGAAGAGGTGATAGGTCGGAAAGTAGGGGGGAGCGGATCGGCGAGAAGGAAGATCGACTGATAGGAAAGTTCGTAAGAGCAGTGCCAACTTCGAACAATCGAACTAGGATAAAATGGCGGAGAGGAAATGAGAAATACATTGAAGTCCACATTGATGCCGTGTTGTTGGAGGGTCCCTAATGAGAAAGATGAGGCCCTCTTCCTCATGGCGTCTGGTGGTAAAAGTATAGCGATGGTGGATGCCTAGGAACTGCATGTACGTGGCTGAGTGGGAGCGAGAGTTGAAGTGCTCGTCCACAGGGCAGTGATGTCGTTTGGTGTGGGTGTCCCGGCGATGTTCTCTGAAGGGCACTGCAATTAGGCATCTTGTCTCTCCAATGTAAAGTAGACTGCATTGGGAGCAACGGATAAAGTAAATGTCATGTGTGGAAATGCAGGTAAAACTCTCATGGATGTGGAAGAATCCTTTCAGTCTTTGGACGGAGTTGAAGGCGAAGGTGTGTTGTGGATTTTGCAAATCCTGTGATGGAATGGGAAGGTGCCTGGAGGGGAGGCTGGTTTGGTGGGTGGCGTGGGTGACAAGGGAATCACGGAGGGAATGATCTTAACAGAAAGCGACTGGTGGTGGGGACGGAAATACATGTCTGCTGTTGGCGTCCGTTTGCACGTGGCAGAAATGGCGGAGGATGATATGATGTCAACGGAGGTTGGTGGTTTGGAAGGTGATGACCAGGGGAATTCTGCCTTCGTCATAGTTGGAGGGATGGGTCTTGAGTGCGGAGTTGCTGGAATTGGATGAGATGCGCAGGAAGGCAACATTGACCACGTTGGTGGAGAAATTGCCTCACCACTGGCTCAATTTCTCTTTGACAGTTGTCTGAGTCTGAACCAGTCACGTCATAACCATGGTGAGATACTTCACCAAGTCTGCACACTTGCACCGCATTAACATCATACGTCTCTTCGACGTCTCTGCTCTTCAGCAGCTCAACCTCTCTTCCATTCTTTTCGACTAAACTATCCGAATGCACTTCCATCCGTCCTCTCATATTCCCTCTCTACTCTGGTCAAATGTCCTCTCCCTCTATGCATGCGTGTACTTGATCTCTGTACAGTGTTTTATTGTGACTTATTTGAATGACGTTTTTAGCACCGCCTTTTTTCCCAAACGTGTGCTGCTGCCTTCGCAGCTTTACCTTCCCACACGAGCTCCAACATGGTGGAAGGGAAGGAGTTGCGTGTTGTTCGCCCAATGATGCAATCCTGAGGTCTTCGAACTCATATGATGCACGTGGGAGTATTCACAACAGTGGTTGTTCACCCATCACAGCTCAACGAATTCTTAAAATTTTTCGTCATTTTATTCAAATCTTTTCACTGTCTCCGCTACATCTATCGTTGTAATGCCCTAAAGCCCACTCAAGAACAATTAGAAATGGTCACTAAATGCCACCTCAGCCAGCGAATCCGATATCCAAGATTTTTTTTATAAATAAAGCTGTCTCAGATATCTGCATTCCCTCGAATTCCAACATTTTGATCATGCTCAATTCTAAATGTTTTATGTCTGGCGCCCGAAATTTCATTCATCAAGGCCATAAAGCATGAGATCCCTTCATTAAGGAGATCTCATAATGCCGTTAGGAAAGGGGTTACTCACCAAGTGATGAAGAAAAACTGTGATACGTGTTCAAATCAACGCCAGTAATTTGTATCAATACTGCATCGTGCCTTTCATATACTGGAAACGTCAACGCTTTTCCTCTGAAGGGAGTTTAAGCAAATTTTGATTTCAGTCGCATCACGAGATATTGGGAAGCTGACAAAGTGTTATATCAAATAAGTGCTCAAACAAGTCGGTTTAAAGTAGTATTTTACACCACAAAACTTAGGTTGCATCACAAACCTCGGTTGATGGAATTTATTCTGCGAGAGGTCGTTATTGTTATGTCAGCATAAAAGCACCACTTTCGCTCGTGGCTCTGCAGCTCAGTGATTACAGCTCTCGTCTTGGCCATGAGCTCGAGTCCCACTGGGTCTTTGCTGCGTTTCTCACATATACTGCAGTAAACATCCGAACGTGCTTTCTCACTGTTGTTCGGAATTCTTTCTGATGAAAAATCGTGAAGCCATTCTCTCCAGGGCTAATCTGTTTGAGTTTGCAATTCCACTTCTGTGTTCCACTTCGAAGAACATGAGAATAACAAGCAGCTGACGCGAAAAATGCTCCAGTTTGGCAGGAAGAACACCGTGAAACTGCAGATGCCATACAGAAACCGGGAAACAGTTGGGGAGGAAACATACGGGGAAGCGGCTTAATATTTCTCTTTCGTAAAAGACTTCTGGAATCCAGAGAAAACAGGCAGAAGGCTGCCTCAGGAGGCATACTGTCAGCATGTATCAATTGTTCATGGCAAGGCCTGTCCTCGAATGGCAGCCTGCTGCCTGTTTACCCCTTTGATTACGTAAGCAGGCTCGGGTTTTAAAGTCTAAAGTGAAGGAAGAAGAAGCCAAAAGGTGAAATTCCTCATAATTCAGTCTCTCCTGAAGCCTTTGTCACTCTCGCGAGATGTGTTTGTATATTTACCTCGATGGGTAAAAATGAGGTTCAGTTCTTTTTCGGGTCACGAATAAATTTAACCGAATCTGACTTCACTCCCATACGTCGTTTCATTTGAGGTTAATGGTTTGCAGGGAAAGTCTCATTGAGCTGAATACTTCACACGCCGGACTGCAGGCCAAGCACTGCAAACTGGAAGTGAGAACGTATGGATGTTTGATGACTGGAACTGACATCGTGCATTATTCTATGCTGTAAAACCACGTGTGTCACGAACATTTTTTTTGGAACAAACTTCTCATGACAGGAAAACAAAGCTATTATGTTAACAGAAAATGCAATTGCACAAGTCGTGCAACCTGGTCGATTAGAGGTTATGATTCAGCACTTCCACCATTGTGGTTTGGGTCCATTTCCTGGGCAGGAAATCAGGATTTATTGTTCCTGACAGGGAAAACAACAGAAACAGAACATCTCTGATAGGAATCGCATTTCATACGTGTTTGCATGTGACTTGTAATTTTACTGCAGGGCCGCATGATAGCTCACTGGTTAGTGCTGCTGCCTTACGGCGCCAGAGACCTACTTTGACTCCAACTGCGTCGACTGCAGGTAGGGTAACTTAAATGTTAAATGTTGCAAGTGTACCAGCTTCCACCACTTCCTCTGGCTGCTCATTCCATGCACTACCGCCATCTGTGTGAAAAAGGTGCCCCTTAAACCTCTTTTATATCATTCCCCTCTCACCCTAAACCTATGCCCTCTAGTTCTGGACTCCCCCACCTCAGGGAAAAGACTTTGCCTATTTACCCTATCCATACCCCTCATAATTTTCAGAGAAGGGAGAAAAGTGAGGAATAACTGTCGCTTCGCCGTCAGGGATTGATGTATTATGCAACGACCAACCGAATCACCTGTGACTGAAATAGCTCCCATCCTCCCTCCACTGGTAATGGCATTATACAGTATTAGAGTGGGTTTGCCAGTGTTGAATTGGACACAGCACCCTTTCTGAAGATGGACTTTACTGAGATATGAAGACCTGACAAAAGACATGGAGTGATATGCCTGGAATCAGAAAACGTCTGGAAGAATAAACAGCGTTTACTTGGAAACGAAAACATTGCAAAGGAAGCCACTGAGATCCTGGGGGATAATCCCTTAGTAAAGACAAGGCGGGCGTTCATGGTGAGGTGGAACAGACCAATAGATCACGTGGCGTGAAACCAGGAAAAACTGAGCGGCGTCCATATGGAAGTTTGCCAGATGATCTGAATTTGGTGAGAGTAAACAGGAAGGAATTTCCCTCAGACAGATGGATCGATAACTGTAGTTTAGAACTTCGAAACCAGTGATGAATTATAAAGAAAAGCTTGGAGCACGGCATGATTTTTTTTCATTCTACAGTTATTGAAATCGGGAATGATATTTTTCAGAGAAAAGTAATTTCAGAAGCTAACTCTAAAATATTTGCAAAGGCACGTACAGACACACAAGGAATGAATTTAACCGGGACAGAGAGTCTGTGCTGTCCGGATGGGGTTGTGTTAAGTGCACACTGTCTAATTGGTTAACGTTAATTAGAGAGAAATTGGATAACACCTACAACTGAATACGGCTAAGTGTGAAAAAATATTATGAACGGTTTAGCAGCTCGATCCAAGCGAACTTCTATAAATTTTAGAAGAACTGAGCTGTTTGCGTTCGCGGAGCATTTAAGAGAAGCTGGCTAGCTCAGTCCACTGCATCATTGTTTTGCGATACAAAGTGATACCAAAAGTGTGGAATTAATTCTCGCAACGTCTCAGTTTTCCATTAGGATCCTGACATCCCCACTCACCTAATCTATTAGACGATGGGGAGAATCAAAGGGAAATTATACCATAGTGAGTTGGAACTGACCTGTTGAGAAACGCACCTTTTTTTTCATCTGTTGCATTGAACAGTTGGCTGCAATCACAGTTAAAGGATTGAGTGAATTTGCTGCTCACGTAACTCCCCCCAAAATATCCAATGACATGTCTCGAAACATATTCGTGTTTCAATTCACGAAGCTTCACAGCAGTTATTTAAAAAAACCTTTATCATTTCGATTCGAGTTTTTCCAACAACATTGAAAATGTTCAACGAGATAAATATCATTCTTTTTGTATTGTTTTAATAATCTGCATGAGTTTGCAGCAATTGCAATAACATGAAACGAGATAAGAGTCATTTTCACAGTTTAACACAGTGTAGAATCAGCGTTATGAGAAAGCGAATCCATCTCAAACGTCACCTCTGTAACTCTATTGAGAGTTGGGTATTCTCCAGGGGGTATTTCTGGGTGGTCATAAGTAACGGAGGCATTTCCCAAGGACAGAGCACTCCACAAAATCAGAACTTAGATCTTTAAAGTAAATTCTATTTTATTCAACGTTCTTTTGCAACTTTTAAATATATATGCACACACGTACATGCATGCATGCACAGACCCATTTTAGTTTATATATATATATGTGTGTGTGTGTGTGTGTGTGTTTATGTAAATGTGTGTGTGCGGATGTGTGTAAGTATTCAGAACGTTGGGAATTGATGGTCGGCCAATTGAATGTTTTTCCCGTAGAATGTGGGAGATAAGAGTCACCAATAATGTCCCAGATATCTGCATCTGTGGGAAGTGCACTCAACTCTAGTTTCTTGGGAAGTGTCGAAGGAAACTGGAACTGGACGTTGGATCATTCGTGAGACTGAGGAGATAATTGAGAGTAGTTATAGGCAGGCTGTAACACGTCAGGTATAAGAAAATGATCAATGGGTTTCAGTCGGTAAACGAAGAGGGAACTGGCAGACAGTGCATGTATCCACAGTGGCCGTGCTCTTTGGTTACAAGCACAGCATACCGTTATTAGTACTTTTGAGGGTGAATGACTTATGAGTGGTAAAACATGGGGTACAGGTCTCTCGCACAGAGCTTTTTCATGTTGCTCAGAGGAAGAGAGCATTATTTTTGGAGACTTCATAGTGTGGGAAACAGATTGCAGATTCAGTGGGTCGGGGACACACTTATTACTGGTGTGTTGCCTCCCAGCTCCCAGGGTTTGTGATGTC
Source organism: Chiloscyllium plagiosum (assembly GCF_004010195.1). Lineage (NCBI taxonomy): Eukaryota > Metazoa > Chordata > Chondrichthyes > Orectolobiformes > Hemiscylliidae > Chiloscyllium > Chiloscyllium plagiosum. Next base: position 54,986,845 of record NC_057717.1, read on the forward strand.
TCACATCGTGTTTTTGCGATTGTTAGGGAGGAGAGGGAGTAGTCCCAAGTCATGGTCCACACATGCAACAACAACATAGGCAAGAAAAGGCGTGCAGATATAAGGCAGAAATTCAGTGAGCGAAAGTGACATCTTCGATCTCGATCAAACAGATGTGTTCACTCTGATTTATTACCTATGACACGTCGTAGAGAGATGAAGAATAGGGAGAGAGCTTTTGAACATGTGACTACCGGGATGGTATGGGGGGAGGATTCGGATCCATGGACAATTGGGTATTATTCTGGAGTAGGAGGTACCTCTACAAATAGGATGGTTTTCACCTGAACCACAGGAGAACCAATATCCTGGGGTGGGAGGGATAATTTGCTAATGCACTTCAGGAGGGTTTAAACGAACTCAGCAGCGCAATGTGAACCTGAATTGTAGCTCAAGCTAACAGGTGGTTTTTAGTAGTGAGGACATAAATAGGTTCTCAGGTTTGCAAGAGCGTATTGGCAAGGATGAAGATCGTTTGAAGTGCGTTTACTTCATCGCCAGGAGCATCTGGAATAAGGTCTGTTTACTTATAAAATGCGCTATTAACTGGGACTTCGAAGTTGTGGCCATTTCAGAGACATGAATGAAGCAGTGAAAGGACTGGGTGTTCCTGGTGCCGCAGATTCGATTTTTCAGTAAGAACGAAGAAGGTGGTTAAGGAGGGCGAGGTGTGGCATGATTAGCCAGGAACAGATTTACGGGAGCGAAAAGGTTATTTGATTATCACTCTGCGGAGTCTACTGAACTAGAATGGTCTGATATTAGATTCAGGAAAGGAGAGGTCACTGTGAATGGAGTTTTCAATAGCCCAGTGAAACGTTCCAGCGATACAGAGGAAAAGATTGCAAAGATGATTCTGGATAGGAGCGAAAATAACGGGGTAGCTGTCATGGGGAACTTTAACTTTCCAAATATTAATTGGAAAGGTTATAGTTTGAGTAAATCTGATCGGTGAGTTTTTGTCCAATGTGTGCAGGAAGGTTTCCTGACACAGCATATAGACAGGTCGACAAGAAGCAAAGTCACATTGGAATTGGTACTGGGTAATGAACCAAGCCATCTGTGCGATTTGGAGAGAAGTGAGCACTTTGGTGATAGGAACATGTATATATTGCAGGGCAAGAGGTATTGCTGGGAGAAAGGTGATTAGGCGTCAGTTAGGATGCATAGGATGGAGACATTATCTGCAGCGGTTCGGTACAATTGAAATCTGGAGCGTTTTACAGGGAGGAGCTACTGCGTGCCCTGGAAAAGTATGTATGCGTCATGCAGGGAACATGTGGTCGAGTCAAGGAGCCGTGTCTACTGAAGAACTTGAATCTATTGTCAAGAGGGAGAAAGAGGCTTATGTAAAGATGAGATGTTCATGCTCAGGGCGGGTGGTTGAGAATTAAAACCTAGCCAGGAAGGGCCGAAATAGAGAGCTACATCGAGCGAAAAGGGGACATGCGATGTCTATGGCTGGCAGGATGAAGGAAAACCCTGAAGCTTTTATTGGTAGTTCAGGAACAAATAAATGACTAGGATACGATTAGAACTGTCAAGAACCGTCGTGGGACGTTGTCCGTGGAGTCCGAGGAAAGGAAAGGCGCTGAATGAATATTTTTCATCTGTGTCACAAATGGAAAAAGACAATGCTGCCGAGGAGAATACGCAGATACAACCTATTAGAGTACTCGAAATTGATGTTCGGAAGGAATTTGTGTTGGAAATTCTTGAAAGTCTGAAAATAGATCTGTCCTTTGGGCTTGATGGGATGTATCCAGGGATTCTCTGGGAATCGTGGGTGGAGATTGCTGAACTTTTAAATCTGAACGTTGTGCCGTCTGTGTCTATGTGATTAGTGCGAGAAGACTCAAACTTACCAAATAATGACCCCTTCTCCAAGAAGAGGAGCAGAGAAAACTTTGATAATTGTGGAAAAATGAGCCTTAGTTTCGATGTAGCTCAAGTTCTTGGAAAAAGTTACGAGAAATAGGATTTATGATCATCTGATAAGGAAAAAGTTGATTCGGGATAGTCAATTCGATTTTGTGAAGAGTAGTTTGTGCTTCACAAACCTTATTAAGCACTTTGAGAAGGTGAGCAATTATTTAACATCTCCCTAACATGCTCATCACTGGACACTTTGAAGTAACCTAACCAGCTAAAGGAAACCTATGCGGGAGAACGTGCAAACTCCACATTATCAATCTCTCCAGGTTGAAATAAAAACTAGTTTCCTGGCGCAGAGAGACAACAATGTTAACCATAGAATTGCCTGAAACGTCAAGCACTTTTCGCAATGTGTAACTGAGCCTCTGATTGACGCAATGACAGGCAGACGTACTACCCAGGGCTACTGTGAAAAAAAAGAAGCCCCTCAGCCTCTATGCCGGGAGTCGACAATAACAAATATTTCTCTATCCTAATTCATTTAAAACCACTGACCCCATAGCTATGTGATGGCATCAAAAGATCACATCTGAATAGTTCTTCAAGTGATGGGCGGCACGGTGGCACAGTGGTTAGCACTGCTGCCTCACAGCGCCAGAGACCTCGGTTCAATTGCCGACTCAGGTGACTGACTGTGTGGAGTTTGCATATTCTCCCCGTGTCTGTGTGGGTTTCCTCCGGGTGCTCCAGTTTCCTCCCACAGTCCAACGCTGTGCAGGTCAGGTGAACTGGCCATGCTAAATTGTCCGTAGTGTTAGTCAAAAAGGGGTACATGTAGGGGTATGTATGGGTTGCGCTTCGGCGGGTCGGTGTGAATTTGTTGGTCCGAAGGGCCTGTTTCAACACTGTAAGTAATCTAATCTGATGAGTGTTTCTGACCCTGACTGTGAGTTCAATATTCCGTACAACCGATTGCTGAGAAGGTATTTTTTTTCCAAAACACATACCTTTCTGCCTCTTAAATCTCTGCCTCCCTGGTGATTGATCTCTTCAGCAAGCAGAAACGTTTCTTTTAGTTTACCTTTTCCATATCCCCCGTTACTTTTACATCTCAATCGTGTCTCCTTTCAATTCCCTCTGCTTTCAGAAAAATATCAGACCAAACTCTCTTTATAACTGAAACTCCTCAGCCCAGACAATATCCTGAAAAATCTCTTCCAAACCGTTTCCAGTGCTATCACATCTCCTTTGTAAAGTGACTCGCAGACTGCACACAATAGTCCATTTGGAGCCGAATGAGCAAATTAAATAAATGATCAAAAGTCACAACACTTTTCCAACAAACTCTATTTTGCTCAGTACTATCCTGTGTCCTTTTCATAGAACCATGGAACTCCTCCAGTGTGGAAATAGGCCATTCAGTTCAACAAGTCCACACTGACCCTCCGAAGAATAACTCAACTTAGACCTCTTCTCCTGACATTTTATTTTGTAGTTACCCCTAACTCAAGCGCCTAAATTACACATCCCTGAACACGATGCGAAATTTAGCATGGCTAATTCACCGAACTCTTCTCGTTTCCTGATACTGGTGCTCCAAGTATCTCTGGTTCATGTCAGTTAAAGTTGCTCCGTGAGCTTTGATCACGCAACCGCGTCATCGAACACGATCGATTAGTTTGAAGTTGCCAATGCTGAGATTGGAACACCTGCACTCAGCCACAATGACTGCAGAATCACAGATTGAATGGGGTCAATGTGAAAGTAAGTGTTAGATTGCGCAGTGCCTGAGGCAACTTGGAGAGGAGATCGATAGGAGGGTCAGTAAGTGCGGGAGAAAAAACAAAAATATTAGACAATGGGTGGTTTCGAATCCTTATATATAAAACACGTTGAAATGTGAGAGAGCAGGTTCTGAAGGAAGAAAATCATCACCTTGGAGAATGTTTGCATGTGAAAACAATTGATTCCATGCTGTGTTGATTTAGTACATGTCACCCAGCGTAAAATGGGGAAAATATTACGCACCATGACTCGAATTCGAAACGTACTGATTCAGCCAAAAAGCAAAGTATTGACCACTGAATACTAACGCAGCATCACGCAAACCAATGCACTTAAAACTACTTACAGTGGCAGAGGATAAGTCAGAAACAGCAACACAAACAGAAGAAGACCACTTGCGAAGTCTGGAACGAGATGTAGGAACTCAGAATGGATTGAAACTTTAACTTCGATATTTCTAGATGCTGTGTAGTTTTCATCATTGGGTATGTTGACGACGGAGATCAACTGTTTTCCACTGAATATCAAAGGGTGAGAGGATAGCCTGGGATATTGTTGAAATGCATGTTTGAATAGTCATGAAGTTTAACATCATTTACTTCACCAGTTACCTCAAATCTGGAAGTAACCACTGCTGACAACGATCACATGTTCTCTGTTACCATTCAGAGAAACTGAGTAGTACGGCCGCGAAAATCCCAAATTAATGAGAATACACGACTTTTTTATTAGCTCAAGTTTACCTCGAGCTATCGAGGAAAAGCACGGAAGTAGAGAAAATTTTTATCAGATCAGCGGTAATCCCATTGAATGGCTGCGCAGACACAGGGTGAGTGAAAGATTCATGAGAACAAGTGTGTTTTCTTTGCGAAATTGTCCGCTTCACAATGTGGGGGTATATTGGAGTGAAGTGGTGAAGTCGAATATATTTACTAGTTACTCATCCTGTGAACGGTTATAATTGTTTCTCCTGTCCCTGATATCATCACAGAACTGCAGCAAGCACACTTGAATCAATGGCTTAATGATTTGCTTGTTTGCAAATCAGGGGGTTGTTCATTCGACTCTTCACTGTCTCTAAAACGCTGCCGATTTTTATTACACTTAAAAACTCATTGTCCCAAAGCCAAGATGTGCTTTGAATTCCTTATCTGCAGGAAGAGAATCTTTGAAATGCTGGGATGTCTGAACTATGGATATGAGGTCATGCCCAACTTCAATCTATTGTCCACTGATAAGTATTGTCGATTACACCACAATTCTTTGTTTAACAGATTCGTTTTTGAACAGTAGTTCGGTGTGGTAATAGAAAGTACAAAAATGATCAACACAATTCCACCGAATCGTTCAAAAGAATTGACGTCTTCATTAGAAGCATCTTGCAAAGCAAGTTGTTTATCTTCTTAACCTTGGTTTTCCTAAATACCCCTCAAAAATGAGCAGTTTCTGAGTACTTTGTAGCCAGAACATTTGAAAGAATTTCATTCTGTTTGGAATTATTTGTTGAACTTCTTAATGTACCGATTAATGTCTCCGATCGATGAATGCAACCGAGAACATCAGAGTCAACCACATAGCGCTGTCAGATGAGGGGAAGATAGCATCACATCGCACGCTGCTCTTGTGCACATTATCAGTTTCAAACCAACGCAATACCTACAACCCATGGGAGTGCAAAGGAAACAATTAAACCGCTTCAACTCTGTGAATTTTTAGAAACCCTGTGGGAGGGGAATGAAGGGTGAACTGACCGACTGAGCAGAGACTGCCAAAGTACCTTCCCCTTCTTGAAGAAGCAAGGACATGAACTCTGATGTTCTCGTGTCACGAGCTGATCTGAGATGTTGAAAGCATTCCCATCAGAGCTGCTCCACTCTCGCTGTTGTCACTGTCACTGACCAGGCATCCAACTCTGGCCGTGGTGAAGAAAACACCGACTCTTAGCCATTACACACCCAGTGCTGCCTCCCAAGCTGTTGGACTGCTTCGTAATGCCAAAACATATGGCATTGTATCTATCAGGACATACGTTTGAGCAAGTCATAGACTGTTTACAGAATGGAAAGAAACCCATCATCCAAGCTTTCAGCATTTGACCTGCCCCCTTGTATTCTCAAATGTTTCAAGGACTCGTCGCAATGCTATTATCCAGTCACGTTTTACAATGTATGCAACTGAGGTTTAAGATGGATAACCTGTGTTCACATCCTCACGGTGATCTGAACCCCATTTCATTTAGAGAGGCAAACACAAAGACACGTTCTGGCGAAGTGACTGAGGCCTCAGGAGAGATCAATTGGCTTATTTTGTCTCATTTCAGATTTCAACACCAGAGTCTGGTTACAGCAAAGAAAGGAAGAATTCAGCCATTCCCCTGTCCGTGTTCCTCCCCTATCTAAACATTGATCTACGGATGCAGTGTACTCTGAGAGAAGGATTCTCACTCTTTAAAAACTGCAACATAATAGATGACTGGATAGCCTGTGTATTAGAAACCAGTCGTAACAAAACCAAGACAGAACTGAAGGCATCATGTGCAGAAGGATGGGAGACTGTAATGCCGAATCAGACAGTGTCCAGGGTGAAAGAAACAGAGACTGTCCCTGGAAGTCTCATAATTTGGATTTAGTGCTCTCACAGCCATGGCCTGCAAATCGTTGGCATTTATTGTTTCCGATATGAAATGCTGCCTTCTCCTTGAAAGTTGAATTCTGTCCGGGACATGCACATATAAATTGTGAAATTGATATAAATTGATGAATATTTTTATTTCGTATTTGAGCAAAAAGAGTGACATGTAATCACTTAGATTATCATTAAAATTCAATTTTAAAGCCAGATAGTGTTTTCACAAAACAAAAAACCAGACGAAAGCTGGGAGTTGCATGACTGAAGGAGGTGACTGCTCCTGCTTTCGACCCATAACGTTTCATCCCTTTCGTCCCAAGAACAAGTGAAGAAGCCAAATACTGGCAATCTGATATATATTTTAAAAAAAACAGAAGACGCTGGAAGTGGGTGGCACGGTGGCACAGTGGTTAGCAGTGCTGCCTCACAGCGCCAGAGACCCGAGTTCAATTCCCGCCTCAGGCGACTGACTGTGTGGAGTTTGCACATTCTCCCCGTGTCGGCGTGGGTTTCCTCCGGGTGCTCCGGTTTCCTCCCACCGTCCAAAGATGTGCAGGTCAGGTGAATATGGCCACGCTAAATTGCCAATAGTGTTAGGTAAGGGGTAAATGTAGGGGTTTGGGTGGGTTGCGCTTGGGCGGGTCGGTGTGGACTTGTTGGGCCGAAGGGCCTGTTTCCACACTGTAAGTAATCTAATCTCATCTATTCAGCTTGTCTGGCAGTTTCGAAAAATGTGGTGGAGGTCAACGCCATCACAAACTGATTGTCATTATTTTGTATTCACGATAACTAATGTCCAAGTCACAACTCATTCAGACACATTTTCTCATCTTTAAAAGGTATGCACGCTTTCAGTTTACTGATAAACGTTTTTTCAATTCGTTTTTTACTGACAGGATAACCGTTTAAAGCTGGATTCAACATGTTGCAAACGGTCATATCAGACAAAATGAGGTGTCACGTGAAGAAATATGTGTTTTATTCAGGAAAGCTAAAATAGAACTGTTCATAGAAAATTGTGAAGAACTGACTGGCGATTATTTTGATGAGGTAAGAAGAAGTCTTGATGATGCCAAATCAAAACGATCAGATAAATGTAGATTGGCAAAACAAAAGAAAACGTTTCTGTGACACCGCTGTGCATGAAACCTGGGCATGAAGGAATATATTGGGATAGTAGCAATATTGATCATAAATTGGCTGCGTGAAAGGTTACTGATGAATTGTGCCTGCCTGAAACTTCGATTTTCATGCTCCTCGGATGCTGCGTGACCTGCTGTGCTTTTTGAGAACCACTCTAATGCTAACTCTGATCTCCAGCATGTGCAGTCCTCACTTACGCCTGCGGGAAAGGGAACAGAGTTATCATTAACAATTGTGTTTTGAACTGGAATAATTTTTCAAGCGAATTTTGGGTGTGGAAGCTCTGGATAGATTAGTTTAGCCCAACTGCATTCTCTGATTTATCAGATCCCCTTGCACGCCCATGAGTTTATATGATTGGTTGGAGGACCAGTGCCTCTAGCCTGGTCCTGTAGGTTCGCCTCTTCTTCGCTGTTGGACATTATATGTCATCAGTTTGGATGGGTCCTGCAGCATGCATCGGGTTACATGAATTGTGAGCATGCTTGCGGCGAGTGATCATTGGAACGAAATGTTGTTGTCTCCAATCAACAGTCGGTGAGTGAGGGCTAAAGGGGAGCGAAGCGCCAAGTGCTATAGCCCAGTTAGAGGTTTCATGTTTGGTTATTATATGATTCTGGACCCAAACGTACTGTATCTGGGGTCGCGAATTAAGCCACAGACAGCCTGAGTCTTCTTCCCAGAAGCAGGCCCCAGTCAGCGATCGCTTTTCCTGGTTCAGTTTTATTTTGTTTTTTTTTATTTATCAGGCCACTGTTGGTTTATCTATCTTTAGTGTGAATAGAGCTGAAAATAAATGATATTGTTTGAAATCATTGCTGTGGTCCATGAGGATATGATGTTGTTGGGAGACGCTCAGGTGTATATTAGTTACTGGGATTGATAGGAAAGTGTACCCCATGAACACCTCTGTCCCTTACCTTACTGTAAATGTGTTAGTGACGGAAAGAATGGAGCAGGAAGTGGAGGGACAGGAATCCTGAGCACGATAGCGGGTCGCGGGAGTTTTGGAATTTGGGGTCATTCGTTGCAAATCCCTCAATAAAAACCCGTCCCATTGTTTTTCTCACTGCTTCCTTTCCCCACCCTTTCCTACCACTCCCTCCACCCAGTATCAGCAACATTTTAAAGACGTTTACTTATTTCATGCATACCATGTCGCCTTTGTCAGAACATTCAGTAATTTGAGAACTGGAATGAAATTGAGATACAGAATAACCAGTGTACGAACCTCAAAAATTACTTTGCACCTCCTCGAACTGCTGAAGTTCGCATGCTACAATTGCTCCCTGATTGCTGTTTGGTATGTATTTACAGGATTATTTTTTAAAATCTAGATAATGTGTTACTGATATTTGTGTCAGTTGAAAACAATTGTTTAGTTTATCCCATCTTTAACAGAATGGAGGAATGAAAAATTATAACAGGACTGGCTTGTTGTGATGTTTAATCCTTCTCCCTAATTCAGTATGATCTTGGCTGATCATTCCACACAGTGACCTGCGAACCCTTTAGGCCTACACCTTTTGATCCCTCTTGCCCTCAAAACTACACATATCTTCATCTTGTCAACATTCCACGTTCTGGATTTAATTACTTTCTGTGGCATCAAATTTCACTGAGTAACCAGTCTTCGATTAAAAAAATAAAATCCTCATCTCTGTCTTAAATGGACTACCCCATGTTATTAGGAGTGACGCCACCTCCCCACCCTCTATGGTTTGGATGCCCTGGTCATTGAAAGCATCCTTCTTGCATTTACCTTATTCGTACCTTTTAGAATTTTATTAGTTTCTGTGACATCCTACTTCATCATTCTAAACTTGAGTGATTTTCCTCCTAACGAATCCTCATTCGTGAGTCCTGCCATCCCATGAATCAGTCTGGTAAATCTTTGTTGTGCATTCTCCGTAAGGAGAATATTCTTCATCAGATAAGTGCACACAACACTCTCGGTTGTAGTGTCAACAAGACCCTGCACAATTTCAGCAAGTCTTCCCTGCTCCTGTGTTCAAATCCTCTCAATATAAAGGCTAACACACCGTTTGTCTTCCTCACCTGCTGCTGCGCCTGCGTGCTGACGTTCAGTGATTTGTATACAAGACGAGATCTCCTTTCCTAGTTTACTTTCGTAAATGTATGCTGATTCTGTCCAATCCAGTTACTGTTTTCTAGTGTTAGGCTAACTTTTCAGTCATTCCATGTTTTCTCGCTACTTCCTCTTCTAAATATTGGGGTCACATTAACTGACCTCCAATCCATAGATATCGTTTCAGATTCGAAAGAATATTGAAATATGACAATTAATTTACTCTAGTTACACTCCACACTCGAGTTACATAAAGTGTTCACTGCATTTAGGGTACACTGGTGTTTGATTCGCAGTTAGTGGAATTTATTGTCTTTTAATCTCATCAATTTCCACAACAGCAACTCCCTGATAATACTGTTTTCCTTCAGTTCCTCCCTCTCCTTTTCTTCCCAGCATTTTAGGAATATTACTTGTGTCATCATTTGTGTTGACGTAACTAATATACATATTTATTTGGTATGCCATTTATTTATCCCACATTATCACATCATTTGTTTCTCATTGGAAGGGATTTGTTTTCAATAATCGTTTTTTCTCCCTTCATATACCTTCAGGAGCTTTAACAGTTCATTATATGCTTCTCTCAAGCTTACTGTTAAACGAAATTTTCGGTCTGCATTAATTCTTTCTTCATCTTGTGCTGATATCGGAACGGCTCCCAGTCTTAATGTCTGCTGCTATTTTCAGACGATTTGTAAGCCTCCTCCTTGAGTACAGTACGATGCCCACATATCCCTTGTTAGCCATGACATCGCCACGTTTCCCGTTTTCTTTGTGTCAGACAGGAGTGAGAAGCAGTTGCAGTTCCTGCAAAATGCTTTTTAAGTGCTTGTGCTCCCTTTAAGTTCTGTTCCCCAATTCGTTGTACCCTGCTCACGCTTCATATCAGTGTCATTTCTTCTATTTAGATTTCGGCTCATAATCTCAGTCAGCTCAGTTACTCTCCACCGTAATGAAGAGTTCGCTCACTGACTTCTTCACTCTTCCATTAGGGACAGCATAGAGATAGATTGTCAATTATTCCATGTCATATATACAAATAAAGCTTTGAAATCAAAGTTGACATATTCCCAGGCCTGCTGTCTCATTAGAGAGAGAGAGATCGCACGAGTTGACTGATGGGGCTTTAACTTGAGAGTCGTTGTGCCTCAGGCAAGGCGCAGGATTGAGAACGTGGGTACTTCATGAGGCCAGTAACACAACTGTGCACATGCTGTTGCTGTCATTCTTCATCGTAATATCGTCGACCAGCCAACGAAGCTAGCTCACCCATGGCCATTAAACAGCACGTAATCGATGATGCTCTGTCCTTCATTTGTGCCCTTAATACAGTGACCCAGAAAACCATCTCATACATACACCAGGTACGTCTCCTCCATAGTATTGCTACTGATCTGTTTTACTCAGTCTATGGGAAGATTGATGTCACACACAATAGCGAGAAGGCCACCAGATAAAGGAGCAGAATTAGGCCATTCAACCCATCGAGACCTCTCCATTATTTGGTCATGGTGGATATGTTTCTCAACCTCATTCTTCTGCTTTCTGCCATCTCCTGCAACTGTTGATCCCCTCAACAATCAAGGGCTTATCTATGTCTATCTTGAATATTCGCAATGACTTGGCAAAGGGTTCCAAAGAATGACTACCCTCTTGCTGAAGAAACTCCTCCACATCTCACTTCACTAATTTCCATCCGATGGTATGTTTGTCTTTTGTTTCTGTGCTCTCCCTGTCTTCTCTTCGGAGTCATGTTTGCTTAATCCGCTCTTTAGCATGTTTAGGTGACGTGAGCAGTAGATCCGGTGTTACTAGGCGCTGACGGTGTGCCAAATGGACCTGGGATAACGTCTGCCAACTTTACAGGATAGCAGAGTACATGGGACAAGACTTTGACCAGGACACAATGATTGTGGGTTTCTCTACTGGACTGGTAGAGATGGTGTTACGAAATTACACTTACCGAGAGCTCAGAGGAGAGTATTTACACACACCAAACCCAAACCAAGGTATATTTGTTGGGAAAGTGAGGACTGCAGATGCTGGAGATCACAGCTGAAAATGTATTGCTGGAAAAGCGCAGCAGGTCAGGCAGCATCCATGGAGCAGGAGAATCGACGTTTCGGGCATGAGCCCTTCTTGAAGAAGGGGTCATGCCCGAAACGTCGATTCTCCTGCTCCTTGGATGCTGCCTGACCTGCTGCGCTTTTCCAGCAACACATTTTCAGCAAGGTATATTTGTGTCTTCAGAATTTCTCAACTGGATTGATAGTGATGAATTTTATTATTTTGTTATTTTACCATATCTCTTGTCGACTGTGTCATTATGAGTTTTAGACCAATTGCCAACCCGAGAGCCTGTGACTGTCACAACTCAACTCCATTCTTTTTCTGCTTCTCAGATCATAAGGATCAAGAAAACCTGTTTCATTTTTATTTCCTGATGTCGATCTGCACACGCTAAAACATTCATCTACCTTCTTTCCCTGCACATACAAACCGACCAGCTAATTTATTCCAACATATCCTGTTTTTTATATATTTCAGCTGCTGCAGTATTTTGCTATTATTTTCTTGCAGGTGTTTCTCGCAGCATTGAGTCCTGAAGTACAGATGCCCGAACGATTAGCTGCTTTCTTACTGAGTGGTGGATACAGAAACAGATCCATGGACTAAAGTGTGAGTCTTTTTTTCTTTAATTTTAGTCACAATTACCGAATGATTACAACACAAGGTAATTTGGCACATCGTGCCCATGCTCGTTCCCTGAGCAGATTAGATCACTCCACTTTCCAGTGCTTTCATGATCAAGACTGGCAGATATTGTCAATCTCCAATTGCCGATGTAGAAGTCGATGAATGATCTTCTTGAACTGCTGCAGTCCAGTAGTGCACGTAGTCCCTGATCATTGGCAGGTGAGGAGTTACAGGTTAAACAGCTGGAAATGATGAAGGAATTGCAATGGTTATCCAAATCAACAGCATCAGATTGTAATTCTACCCCGTCTTCCATCTATCAAACTGTACAAGATGATTCACAGGAATGTGAAAAGGCAACAATTGACACTGAGCCACATAAAGAGTTGTTTCGGCACTTGACCGAGCATGTTTGAAAGGGTTCTCTCTCAATTATATGCTTCAAATCAATTTTACACGGTATTAGAAGGATTGATTTGCAATCAGCAAATTTGGATCAAAGATCACAGCAGAGTCTGACGGAGCCACATCATTTATCCTAACCTGAATAATATGGAATTCTGAACAGAAAGGTACAAACTTCGTTGAAAGTCGGGAGAAACAGAACACGTGAGTGTGGGCGAGGCTTCAGCTGATCATCTGGCTTGGCAAGACGCAAAGCGAATCAGCACAGTGAGAAACTTTGCAAATGTCAGGATTGTGGAAAAGGAGAAAGTGTGAACCGCAAATGCTTGCAATCAGTGTCGAAGAATGTGGTACTGGAAAAACACAGCCCGTCAGTAAACATCCAATCAGAAGCCCTTCATCAGGAGATTAAATGTCCAAAAATATAAAACAAGGGGCAAAACAAATAAGAACAGTAAAGAGGTCGTACTTCAAAAGTTAACTGGACTAAAGTTTGTGTCAATTAGACCAGACAGGCTTCATCCCAATTGTTGAAGAAAGAGGAAGACAATGAGAGACTGTGGATGCGCTGGGATTCATCTTTCAAGCTATGTGATCTCTGCAAAGCCTCCTGTGGAGTGGAATTCACGTTGGAACCCCACTTTTTTGCTTGTTCAGAAGGCGTTTTATCAGGTCCTACACAACTTCACGAAATACAATGTTGTTGTGGAAAACGTTCCAGCATTCATTAAGGATTGTTTACCAGCTGGAAAGCATAGAGTAGGAATAAGTACACTTTTCTCAGGCTGGTGTTCTGTTACTGGTGGTGTACCACAAGGATCAGTGACAGCACTGCTACATCACAGTGCTAGAGACCGGGGTTCAATGCCAGCCTCACACGATTGCCTACATGAAGTGTACACATTCTCAGCGTCTGCGTGGGATTCCTGCGGATGCTGCTATTTCTGCACACAGTACAAACATTCACGGTTCAGGTGAATTGCCCATTATATCCAGGAATGTACAGGCTAGGTGGATTGGGCATGCGACATGCAGCATTATAGGGAGAGAGTGGGGCCTCATTGCAAGGATGCATTGCAGGGATCCTATGATCCAATGCTTGAACCAAATTGTTCCCAACCATTATACATTATTTGGACATTTGGACCTCTTGTAATTTTGCCAAACTTGTTGATGACACGAACTGGATCGGAATGTACATTGTGAGGAGGATGGAGGAGCCTTCAAGAGAAGTTTGACAGCCTCACAAATGGATCAGGAAATAGCAGTTTATCCATAGCACGCGATAGCTCCACAAAGAAACTCAATAATCTGTTTAAATCTAACTACCCTTTCGCAAAGTATCTTGAATTTGCATCATACCCTCGATTTTCTTTCCCTAAGTGCCTTGCTCAACAAATATAATATAAAAATTGAGAAGCTTTAATGTGACAGATGTTAGGCTAACTGTCTGTCATTTCCTCCTTGACTTCCCTTCTGTTCTGACTAAATAAAACTCACTGATCTGCATTGGTTCCCAGGATGCCTCTCCACTGATTTTGTAATTCTGAGATTTGCTGTCAAATCCATCCATGGTCTTACACCCCATTAATCCACCACTGCTTCCAGCCGAACATTCCTCTGTGCTCTTCCCACTCCTGTACTTCTGCTCTTGTGTTCGAACGTTCCTTACTCCCCCACTGACAGATGTGGATTTCACACTGAATGAAAGTATCTGAAGCAGGGTTGTAGTTCACTAAACAATACAGGCTACTGCTCTTGTCGTTAATATGTAGTTCTACCACATCACCATGTTATCTAAAAAAAAAGATCAATTCATTCTCATGCCTATGATGTAGATTCCTGCAAAGTACTAGACTACTTTCTGTATTCTGGCAAGTACAGTATCTTTCTTTATCCCCAGTTTCATTTTGACTGTGACATGGCACATTTTACTGCTGAGAATGAGTTGCTGGAAAAGCGCAACAGGTGAGGCAGCATCCAAGGAGCAGGAGAATCGACGTTTAGGACATGAGTCCTTCTTCAGGAATGGCCCATGTCCGAAAATTCGATTCTCCTGCTCCTTAGATGCTGCCTGAACTGCTGCGCTTTTCCAGCAGCAGATTTTCAGCTCTGATCTCCAGCATCTGCAGTCCTCACTTTCTCCACATTTAACTGCTCCCTCATTCACTTATAACTGTCCTTTATTTGACGTCTTTATTTCTGGTTTTGTGTGTGGTGGGCAGTGACAGCCTTATGTGGAATTCCAGATTGTTATGAAGTTGAAAGTGTATACTGCACCTTTAAGAGAGATAGAATGTTGTTCTGCACTGAGAGCTTCTGAGTGCAGTGTCAGACTTTACTGAAATATTGAAAATTTATAACATTTGGCTGTGAAATAGGTACCTGAGATGATTGCTATTTTGACGACAATTCAAATTTAACCAACGAGTTTCAATTACGTCTCAGTAAACTAAAAGCCAATCGGTTTCGAATTTATTATTCTGCCAACATCGAATCAATGAGATAATCCGATTTTGGGGATAAGAAAGGCAGGCATGTTGAACGTCAGACAAAGTTACTGTCATCAAGGGAGAACTATAGGAGAAAAAGACAAGCCAAAAACAAAAAGACAGATTGTGAAATGAAGTGGAATGACGCTGGCATTTTGTGCAGCTAACGTCAAATAAATGTTCGCATGAAAGCTGCTGGGCTGCGCGGTTGGATCTTATCATTACCTCGATCACATGTGTCCCACACGCTGACAAATGATAACCCGGCCGAATCTCAGTTCATCTGCTGCTCAAACTCTCATTTTCTACCCCCTTCTATATCACGAGAGGAGACTTTAAATGAAAAGGCTGGCGATTTTGGTCGAGTGACAAATTGTAGTTCTGAGGAATGATGCTTTAAAATGAACATCAAACGCGGCTGTAAAAAATCAGCGAAGGAACAAAAAATGCAGTGACACTGCTGGAAGAGTGCCACAGAGCCCAGAACAACTTCGTGGTATAGTGGAGCTAATGGCAGTTAATCGCTCAATAATGATCAAATAAAAGGGTAGGAATAATGGGGGGTTTTCACAACTCAAATGTAGTGTGTCATTGTAAGACGAAATGATTTTTGAAGTGATTTCAAGAGCACTGTTTTGATCAGTCATGGCAAGGAAAACAAGAGGGGCACAATAGGAGGAATGGCGTCGGGAGAGCATCTTGGTAATCGAGATCACAAACCAGTCAGCTTAACATCAGACTGATAGCCACCTAGCACAAGAATTAGACTAGTATTTTTGACAAGGTTTGTGTTTATTTTACAATGGCAAACTGGTTAAAAGATAAACCTCTGTGGCATTAATGGAAACGTAGCAAGTGAGGTGCCATACTGGCTTAGTGGCAGGAAATCAACACGAATTGTTAACAGGTAATCTTTGGTCCATGTCAGTAAAGGCTCCGACATGATGATTGATTTCACAACCACCGGGATTGAAATGGATCGACTGGTTTCAAGTTCCCGATGATGGGATGGGACACGTTTACCCATCAAGAGTGACAGCAGCAGCACAGACAGAATGGTGCCGATGTGTGCATTAGGTTATGGAATGCCTCGGTGAAATGGGAGGAGCGATGTAAAGGAAGGTTCGTGACCATGCAAGGGAGGGAAAACTCTGACAGTGCTTGGGTTTGAATTCTGATTTATGAAATGGAGAAGTGTGATATTCCGCAAAAGTAACCAGTGTTGCGGAATATCATATAATCTCGTGTTCCCAGGGCTTAACTAAGAGAGACAGAGTGGCGCAGCAGCGAAGATCAAACTGGAAATGGGCATGAGGATGAGCCTGCTGTGACGGTATAAAGGTGCATGAAATGCCGGGGCTGGGACTCCACACTCACCTGTAGTACCTTCTGTTGACATGGAGCAAGGAGCATTATGATATCAGATTGGGACCTCCAACTTATATGGAGCAGCTTCTGTTGGCATAAAGCAGGGGGCATTGTGGCAGCAGGCTGGAAGTTCCAACCTCACCTGGAGCAGATTGTATTGATAAGGAGCACGGAGCAATGAGACATCAAGTTGGAGAAAGGATACTTAGTTATTTTAATCTGAATTAAAATAGTATTTAGCAGCACCCATATTTGTAGTTTGAGTGAATATCTGTCCCAGGGAAATCTCGCAACAATAAGGGAAAATGTGGCAAAGATTCAGCTCGTGGAGGAGAATCTGTGCAGAATGAAATGCAGGTAATATTTTCTTTTTCTGCCTTTTATCATAAGACTGACTGAATATTTGGTTAAATTGCAGCAAGTGATTTTCAGCTCGTGTCATGATATTAAATTATCTGAAAACCCATACAAGTCATTAAAGCAAACTAAACTTCCAAAAATTAACGGTATATAACCAGCTCAAATGTAGAGGACAGAGGGTGGTGCTGGAGGATTGTTTTTCAGACTGGAGTCCCGTGACCAGTGGAGTGCTACAAGGATCAGTGTTGGTCCTCTACGTTTTGCCATTTAATTGGAGGTGTAGCGGACAGCGAAGAGAGTTA
The DNA here is from genome assembly GCF_004010195.1 of Chiloscyllium plagiosum. Classification (NCBI taxonomy): domain Eukaryota; kingdom Metazoa; phylum Chordata; class Chondrichthyes; order Orectolobiformes; family Hemiscylliidae; genus Chiloscyllium; species Chiloscyllium plagiosum. The sequence goes on from NC_057717.1 coordinate 55,004,031, forward strand.
CCACAGATTAGAACAGGATCTTGACCAGTTTGGCTAATCGGCTGACAGGTGGCAGATGGAGTTTAATTCAGATAAATGTGAGGTGCTGCATTTTGAGAAAGCAAATCATAATAGGATTCCCACACTTAATGGTAACGTCCGAGGGAGTGTTGCTGAACAAAGAGACCTTGGAGTGCATATTCATAGAATTCTGATATTTGAAATTTAACTTGAAAATGGAGTCGCAGGTAGATAGGATAGTGAAGAACGCGTTTGGTATGGTTTCCTTTGTTGGTCAGAGTATTGAGTATATGAGTTGGGAGGTCATGTTGCGACTGTACAAGACATTGGTTAGGCCACTGTTGGAATATTGCGTGCATATCTGCTCTCCTTCCTATCGGAAAGAAGTTACGAAACTTGAAAGGGTTCAGAAAAAAAAAGAGGATTTTGCCAATGTTGGAGGATTTGCGATACAGGGAGAGGCTTAACGGGCTGGAGCTGTTTTCCCTGGCGCTTCGGAGGCTGAGGCGTGGCTTGTTAGAGGATTTCAAAATTATGAGGGTCAAAGATATGGTAAATAGAAAAAGTATTTTTCCCTGGGGTCTGCGATTCCAAAATCACAGTGCATAGTTTTAGGGTGAAAGGGGAAAGATATACATGAGACCGACTGGGCAACGTTTTCACACAGAGAGTGATAAGTGTATGGAATGCGCTGCCAGAGGAAGTTGTGGAGGCTGGTACAATTGCAATATTTAAGAGGCATTTGGATGGATATACAAATAGAAAGGGTTTGGAGGGATATGGACGGGGTGATGGCAGGTGGGACTACATTGGGGTGGGATATCTGGTCAACATAGACGAGTAGGGCCAAAGGGTCTGTTTCCATGCTGTGCATTTCTCTGACTCTATGACTCTATTTGATGTTGACATTATGCTCGAGTTTATCTTGATTTATGGAGGAAAAGCAGGAAACTGATGTTGAAATTTACAGGATCAACGATGATCCCATTCAACGGGTGAACAGACAAGAGGCTGAATGGAAGCTTCATCATGACAGATATGTTTTCATTATGGATCGCGCTGAAACACGAAATGGGGAGGATTGGACTGAAGCAGTGGTGGTGATTTTATTTCCTGGTTAAATTTTTGAATATGACTGCTATTTCTCCTGACCATGTTCACATCACAACTCTGAAGCATGAAAGCGTGAAGAACATATGGGGCAAGTGGCGCAAAGTCTAACGTGCCTGACTCCAGAACAGAACATTGTAGGTTTCACTGCTCTCTAGCTCGAGGTTAACGCAGGTATTTATTAATCTCACAACCTAATCTTCCTCATTGTTCTGAAGCCGAGATGAAGTTTGAGCTCCTGATATGCAGACACGAGAATCTCTTTCAGTACACGTCCTGGAGAACATCACAGTCAATGTCGCAGCGTCATGTCATGTGAGGAAGACCAAATAGTCCCACACACTGCGAATCGGCACTTTTCAATTTCACAGAGCCAACGACACATCGCTGCGGTTCCTCGTAATGGCAAGGAAACAAAATAACTATCTCAGTCTCATGTTGGCTCACGGAGTGCCAAGGCACCTTCTCCTACTTTAAGAGGCTGGAACATTGAATCTGATGTTCGTGGAGACATTGATTGATTCGAAGCATTGAAAGGAATCCTATCACAGATGCCCGTGCTGTTGCTGCTGAACAAAACAGTCCTTACTGGGAATTGAACGCGGGCTGCAGTTGTAAAAGTGCCAATTCAGAATCACGACACGACCAGGGACGAGTACAGCGGTCAGACGCACGTAGGGTGACAACCCCTAAAATGTGTTGGACGCGTTCTTGGCAGAAATAACCGCTTGACAATCCTCATTCCATTTTCCATCGCTTTGCCTTGTATGCCTTAGCATCACAAATACAGATTGAATACCTCTGACGTTTGTGTTGATTTCATCACAATGAGTTGCAGATTTATCCACCACCACTGGGGATAAAGTTTTTACTGCTTATCTACTGAAAACTTTCTGCCTCTTACATTTAGTCTACACCACTTGGCGTTTGTCCGAGTGGAACCATTTCTTTCATCCGAACATGCCTTTATCTCTCATTGTTTTACACAATTCAATCATGATTCCTACCATCTCCTCTTCTCCATTTAAATTAGAACAGAGAAACTGATCGTTTCCAAAAAAAACACCCTTTGCTGAATACTGCATTGTGTCCTTTTCCTGAGCTTGATGTTCCAGTGATCTCCGGAACATACCAGTAAAAATTGCTACATGCGCACTGATCTCACAACCGCAGTTTGTAAATTGATCGACTGGTTTTAAGGTCCTAATTGTGGGATTTGGTCACGTTCGTCCAACAACATTGACTGCAGCTGCACAGACTGAACAATGTCAATGCGAGTGCTTGATTGCCAAATGTTTCAGTATAACCGAAAGTTGGGTTACTGATCGTGTAATGGGGAGAAATCTCCGAGAATGGGTGGGTTTGAATCCTGATACATAGACAGCAGAGATGTGAAAGGGCAAGGGTTTGAAGGAGCAAAATCATCACCTCGACAATATTTTCATGTCAAAAAAAGATTGATTCGCTCCTGCTTTTGTTAAGCATGTCTTACTCTGCATAAAACGGTAACAAGTGACAATACAGGAAGTCAAATTGCAGATGATCTTTCTGCTGCCACAACGCAAAGCGCTAACCATTGCACGATACCGGCACCAAATGGAATAGCATGATGCAAAAAGCAGTAAAGATAGTGGCATAGAATATGTTAGGAACAGGACCACATGAACAGTAGGAATATTTAACAAACAGTGACTGAGACATGCAAACTCATGGTGGGCTGAATGGTTAACTTCGGTTTCTCCAGAGCCGATGGATATTTAATCACTTAGTTTGTTGCAGGCGAAGATTGATATAGTTCTCCAGAAAATGAACGAGTCAGGGAATAGTGCAGGGAATTGCTGGAATGTATTTCTGCAAAAGAAATGTAGTTTACCATCGGCTACTTTACCAATTTCGTCATACAAGGAAGTGACCACTGCTGTGGAATATCATATAGTGCCAGGTTTCAGGCCTGAAATACGAGAAACTGTACGGTGCAGCAACGAAGATCAAACTGGAAATGCGGATGGGTATGAGCCAGCAGGTATGTGTTCAGTAATGAAATCATTGATTGTGAAGTTTTTCACTGAAAGTACAGAGTGAATTGAAATGCCGGGTACTGGGAGTTCCACCATCGCGTGGAGCAGCCTCTTTTGACGTGGTATACATCGCATCAGGCTGGGAGCTGCAACCTAAACTGCAGCAGCTTCCATTGACACGAAGCAGGGAGCACCGGGACATTAAGCTGGAAGTTCCAACTTTACCTGGAGCAGCTTCTATTGACATCTGCACTGAGAGAAACGCAGGCAATGTTTATGCTCTCTGAGCTTTCACATATGGCTAACTCTGCTCTGGGCAGGAAAGGATTTTTTTTGCTTACTTCATTTTATTCAATTTCTTGTCAACTCGCACAGGTCTTAAAGAAGTTTCAGACTTCGAAAATTAGCTTGAATACGATGATGTGATTAGGCATTAGTTTATCAAAAGTGATGGAGCAAAATCAGTAAAGTGAATTTGAAATTCATCAGATGAGCGGAGATCCCACTGAATGGCTGAGTAGACACAAAGTGAATGGAAGTTTCCTGAGGATGAATATCTTTTCATTACAAAACCTCCCGCTGCACAAAGAGTGGAGTATTGGAATGAAGCATTAACGGTGATTATTTTTCCTGGTTATTCAACTTGTGAACATGAGTACGATTGGTCATGTCCGTGTTTGGATCACAACTCTGCAGAATACCAACCTCAAGCACTTGGGAGCACAGTGTCACAATGGATAATGTGCTTGGTTACGGTTCAGACATTGTAGTTAAAGTTTCGACTTGGTTCAAGAGCAAGACTGACAGACTTCAAATTCACATACAAGCTAATCTCCCGCACAATGTAGCACATACAACAGGCCAGTGGCACAATTGATAACGTGCCAACTACAGATCTGCTGTGTGGAGTTTTGATTCCAATCTGGCTTGCGGGCAGCGATGACTTTATTGCACTAATGTTGTGGTTCTGTTCGCCGAGCTGCAAGATTTTTGTTGCAAACGTTTCGTCCCCTGGCGAGGCGAAATCATCAATGCTTGGGAGCCTCCTGCGAAGCGCTTCTTTGATGTTTCCTCCGGTGTTTATAGTGGTCTGTCCCTGCCGCTTCCGGTTGTCAGTTTCAGCTGTCCGCTGTAGTGGTTGGTATATTGGGTCCAGGTCGATGTGTTTG
>NC_057717.1:55008404-55034126 GCF_004010195.1 Chiloscyllium plagiosum
TTAGTCTGGCTGTCAGTTCCGAGATGCTCCTGATGTATGGTAGTGTGGCTAGTCCTTTTGGTTGTGGCATGTCCTCGTTCCGTGGTCTTTCTCTTAGGCATCTGTTGATGAAGTTGCGCGGGTATCCGTTTTTGGCGAATACCTTCCATAGGTGTTCCTCTTCTTTTTGCACTTCTGGTGTACTGCAGTGTGTTGTGGCCCTCCTGAATAATGTCCTGATGCAGCTTCGTTTGTGTGTGTTGGGGTGGTTACTTTCATAGTTTAGGACTTGGTCTGTGTGTGTGGCTTTCCTGAAAATCCTTGTAATCAATTCTCCGTTTGGTGTTCTCTGTACCATCACGTCTAGGAATGGGAGTTGGCTATCCTTTTCTTCTTCTCTCGTGAATCGGATTCCTGTGAGTGTGGCGTTCATGATCCGGTGTGTTTTTTTCTATTTCCATGTTTTTAATTATTACAAACGTGTCATCGACATATCTGACCCAGAGTTTGCGTTGAATTTGTGGTAGGACTGTTTGTTCTAACCTTTGCATAACTGCCTCTGCTATGAGTCCCGAGATTGGTGATCCCATGGGTGTTCCGTTGATTTGTTCGTATATCTGGTTGTTGAATGTAAAGTGTGTTGTGAGGCACAAGTCCAGTAGTTTAAGTATGCCGTCTTTGTTGATAGGTTCAGCATCATGTTTTCGGTTCTGTATGTCCAATAGGTTGGCTATTGTACACATACACCAGAACTGCAAAAAGAAGAAGAGGAACACCTATACATGGTATTCGCCAAAAACGGATACCCGCGCAACTTCATCAACAGATGCCTAAGAGAAAGACCACGGAACGAGGACATGCCACAACCAAAAGGACTAGCCACACTACCATACATCAGGAGCATCTCAAAACTGACAGCCAGACTACTGCGACCCCTAGGACTCATAACGGCACACAAACCAACAGCCACGCTCAGACAACAACTCACCAGAACGAAGGACCCGATACCCAACATGAGCAAAACGAATGTAGTGTACAAAATACCATGCAAGGACTGCACAAAACACTATATAGGACAAACAGGAAGACAGCTAACAATCCGCATACATGAACATCAACTAGCCACGAAACGACACGACCAGCTATCCTTAGTAGCCACACACGCAGACAACAAGCAGCATGAATTCGACTGGGGCAACACTACTATCATAGGGCAAGCCAGACAGAGAACAGCCAGGGAATTCCTACAGGCATGGAATTCATCCACAAACTCCATCAACAAACACATCGACCTCGACCCAATATACCAACCACGACAGCGGACAGCTGAAACTGACAACCGGAAGCAGCAGGGACAGACCACTATAAACACCGGAGGAAACATCAAGAAGCGCTTCGCAGGAGGCTCCCAAGCACTGATGATGTCGCCTAGCCAGGGGACTAAACGTTTGCAACAAAAACTTCCAGCTTGGCGAACAGAACCACAACAACGAGCACCCGAGCTACAAATCTTCGCACAAACTTATTGCACTAATAACTGACTGGTCTGAAGCCGAAATGAGGTTTGCACCTTGAACTGCAGGGTCAAGAGTCCCTTCATTTAATGCCCCTGCGAATGTCAGAGTCAATATCCCAGATTCATCACAGGGGGGGAGGCTGAATTCGACACTCACGTTGCCCTTTCCACCTGTCAACTTTCCGAGATTCACTGTTGCACCTGCAATTGTAAAGGAAACAAGACACAGAGCCTCGTCTCAGCTTTGACAATTTTGGGAAAACCTTTAGCAAGCGGAATCAGAGGAGAATGGCGAGTGATCTGTCTGAATAAGCAGAGACTGCCGAGTGACCGTCCACCTTCTTTCAGTGGCTAGGACATCGTCTCTCATTTCTCGACGTCATTAATTGATCCGTGGTACTAGAAACACTCCACTTGCAGGTGGTCTGCTTTTGCTGATGTCACTGTCAGGATGGAAACAAACCCCGACTCCCGGACTGAGAATCAAAGCCGGGTCACAGTGAAGAAAGCGAAAAAAATGGAACTGCTAGCCCACCATGGACAGCTACACGAATACCACGGATGTCTAGGATGGCAGCCCTCAAGGTCGTTGTACATGCTTTCGCAGATGCAATCGCTTGACTATCTTTAATCATTTTCATCACTTGGCCTTGCATGCATTAACAACTCAAGTTCAGATCCGTGTATTTCTGAAGGTTATGTGGGTTCGCCTCTGCGCATCCCTTCAGACAGTGAATCCAGATTCAACCATTCGCTTTCAGATGAGATTTTTCTGCATATCTCCTCAATCCTTTCCACCTCTTAACTTCAGTCTATGCCCCTGTTGATCGGTCAAGAGGAAACGTTTCTTTTAGTCTGCATGGTCCATGTCGCTCATTATTTAGTGCATATGAAACATGTATCCTCACAGTTTCCTCTGCCTTAAGAAAACAACCCCAGTCAAAACAATCTTTCTTCATAACCTAAACTTTTCAACTTGGTAAATTTCTGCACGGTTTCCAGTGCGAACACATGACTACTGTAATGTGAATTGCAGAACTGTACTCAATATATCGGGGGAACCGAATGAACAAATGAAATAAATGACTGGAGAAAGCCACAGAAACTTGTCTTTTCCAATAAAATATCTTTTGCTCAATCCTGCGCTGTGCACGTATCCTGAGACTGATGCTCCAGTAATCTCTTGTCCGTGTCAGTAAAAGCTGCTCCACGAGGATTAATTACAGAACCGCTGCATCTAAATGGATTGAATTGCTTGAAGATGTCGACCATGGGATTGAGCACTTTCACCCAAAATAGTGACCGCAGCAGTGCAGAATGAACAGTGTAAATGTGAGTATTATATTGCGCAATACTTAAGTGAAATGGGAGGGTGGACGTTTAGGCGAGTTAGTTCTTGTGGGAGGGAGAGATTTCACCGATAAAGGGTGGTCATGATATGTGAAACGCAAAGATGTGAGACAGCGTGACTTTGAAGAAGGAAACATATCACCACGTAGAGTATTTTCATGTAAAACAAAGATTGGTTTTCTCAGCGTTTGCTAAGCACATATTACATGGAGTAAAACGGGAAAAATGCCGATTGCTGTGACAGTGATTCGAGCACAACTTGCTGTGTTGACAATGCCAAGGAAGAACCATTTCATGATCCTGGCGCCACATGGAAAAGCACGATGCAAAAAGCCATAAGGATCGTGGCAGAGGTTATGCCAAGAACAGAACCACACTCACAAAGGAATACTTGTCAAAGAATGACTGAGATGTGGGAACTCAGATTCAGTTGAATATATAGCTTCTATGTCCGGAGAGACTGTAGAGTTTGCAACACTGAGGTTGTAGGATATTACGTTTGCGAGATATCTACAAAACTTCAAAGGGTCATGGGATACTGCAGGGTATTGCTGAAATGTATTTCTCAATAACAGTGTATTTTAACATCGGTTACTTCACCAATTTCCTTTCTTATTGACGTAATCATATAATGGCATGTCATATAATCCCAGTTCAAGGGCGTGGAATCAGAGAAATTGAGTCGCACTGCCCCCAAAACTACACGGGCCAGTGGAGCAATGGATAACGTGCCTGATTACGGATTAGGCGACTGTAGGTTCGAATCCTACCTGGCTCGCCGGCAGGGCAGACGTTAATCCCGCTTAAAAACTGATTTTTCTAAAGCCGAAATAAGTTATGAGCTCCTCATCTGCAGGAACGAGAATGCCTTCGTTACATGTCCCTGAGAACATGAGAGTCAATGTTCCAGCGTCATCACAGGAGGGAAGCCGAATAGTCGAAAACGTTTTCCATTTCATAAAGCCACTGATCGAATAACTGTTGCTCGCGGTGATGCTCTGCTTTGAGCATTCTTCGAAACTCTTTGGCCAGTGGAATCAGAGAAGAATGGAGTGTTAACTGTCCAACTGATCTTTAAAGAGTGTGAGTTTCAGAATCTATCACCCGCTGACTGATAAAGTTTTCCTACCAGTCTATTCAAAGCTTTCTGCATTTTATCTGAAATCTACAAACCCTGGTGATCGATCAAAAGCAAATGTTTCCTTCAATCTGTAATTCCTTGCTCCTCATTATTTCGTACACGTCAATCATGTCTCCTCACAATCAGCTCTGCTCTGAGAAAAACAACATTTTGAAAGTCTTGTGTTCACTGAAATTTCTTGCCTGTTTTTAACAGTTCGGTGAGTGGAGTAGTCCCACAGCTAACATTCAGCACAAACTTTCAGTAAAAGCCATTCAATCCGGGGAACCGTAGTACTGCACTTTTCGTCAACAATGTGTAAAAGTCCCCTGTAACTTTCGATTTCGCATCCCGTGGGGCTATTTGTCCGTGTTCAACGACTTATTACAGGAAGGTGACTTTAGCTTTGGCAGATTCACTTTCAGCTAGGTTTACAAATCAGTTTGACTTCCGAATTCGATCAAAAAAGCCCGATAAATGCTGTAAATATTCAATCCACGAGAGACTGAAAGTCACCAGGCACAATATACACCAATCAGTTGCGTATTCGGCAATTACCCTGTCAGTTAACCTCTGAAATGTGGCTGAAGTGTTTTTCGTACAAACGGCATTACTTTAAATTTCTGCAGGCCAGTTGGCGTTATAAAATTGCCTTTGATCTTTCTGACAAAGTTCACTACCAGTAACCTTTGTGGAAGTCCAATTTAGAAATATAAGTTGCTCCTCCAATCTTTTCCACACAGTCCTCCAACTGCAGATATGTGTACGTATCAGTCTTTCTAACAACGTTGATTTTGTGATAGTCCACACATAACTGTTGGGTCTTATCTGGCTTAAGCACCATGATGTTGGGTGAACTCTATTCATTGAAACTCACTTCGGCTATGCCGTTTTGGTGCAAACGTGACATCTCCTTATGAACTTGTACAACTTTAAAGGGTTATACCTGCAAGGATGTTACAGAGTCAGAACAGCAACTCCTATATTTACATCATCTACAATTAGATTATTAATTCCCAGTATATTTCAGCAGATCTCCCCATGCAACAGTAATAACTCTTTCGATTTTGTTCTGCAAGATAACTGAATAACTTTACCAATCTTGGACAACTTTTGCATTGTCCAATTTTATTTCAGGAACTTCCAATGCAGAATTCCCTGACATTGGTTCTTCCCAGTGTGTCGTAGTCAATAATGCATCCTCCTCTTGCGTTCGTTCTCTGCCAAAATACCGTTCGAGCATATTACCATCACATTCTGTGAGATTCCTTCATGACTGGAGTCCCTATCAAGTAGCTAACCTCACTCAATTTCCTCTCAATTTGATAAACCTTGCTTTAAAGTTTCACCGATAAATACATTTTAAATAATTGCATTATTCCCAGAAGCTCAATTGTGATTTTTTTGATTTCTCATACACTTCCTGCTTCACCATTTGCTGCGATACTTTTTAATACTGCCTCGACAACTCCCCAACATTATTTAGTTCAACTCTAAAATTTGACATATCATCTAAATGCGTGGTCTCTGTAATCTGACTTATTATTTTTCCTTAATAAATTTTAATGGTCCTCTTACTGTATGCCCAAAATTGATTTCAGATAGACTTAGTTTGGTGGATTCTTTTGGTACATCTCAGATCGCAAACAGCACTGATGCAACTTCCTTATGGAAATAATCTGGCTACTCCGAACCATAAAACCTCAAAATAGTCTTTAATAATTGACGTCACCTTTCCAGTGCACCCTGTGATTCTGGATTGTACACAGTAGATTTGAATCATTTTATCTATACACTGCTTGAAAAGTTTGGACGTGAAGTTTGACCCTTGAGCTAATTGTATCTCTGATGGTAGTCTTCATCCAGTTTTTTAAAAAAACGGAATTCGTCCACTATCCTTTTAGCTGTCATATTGCATGATTGAACAACATTTGGAAATCTCGTCAATACATCCTTTTTCTGTTAATTAATACTTATTCCCATCTTTTACTGGATGTAGGGAAACTTCACAATTAATGAAGACACTTAAGAAAGATTCCTCGAACGCTGGGATAGATATTAAAGGTGCAGGCTTTATTATTTCCCATAGTTTCCTATTAGTTGAAATGCATGATACGTCTGGCAAAATTCAAATGAATTCCTCTGCAATCCAGGCCCGTAAAAATGTCTTTGTATTTTAGCCTCCGTTTTCATCACGCCTACGTACCCTCCAATTTGTGGCACATGCGGCACTAGCAGCACCACTTTTCTGTACCCGACTGGAAAAATAAATTCTGCCCATTTCTCACTTGCTTGAATATGTGTTGCTCTCCACTTCCTCCTTAACATATCATTTGCAAAGTAATATCACACGGGGATGCATTCACTCTCCTTCCAAGTACATGTCTTCTGATCCAACTGCTTTAATTATTCATCTTTATTCTGTAACTCAGTAGCATAGTAGAGCTGAATATACTTGCATTATTAACGCTTGTCCCCTGCTGTGTCCCACTTACCTGACACAAAAAAAATGTAATCATTTTTCAGCTTCCATATCCGTGCCTTTTGATTTGTCCTGCTTCAGCTTGTGACTCTGTGATCGCGTTAAGGCACAATCTGGGAAAATTCCTTGATAAACGTCCTGCATTACTGCACTTGCCTGCATCTCGACTGGCTTTTCATCTGGAGTAGGCAGCACGCATACCGGTGATTGAGCTGTATCATTTGCAAGCACAAATTCTATTCTTGGAGGTGAGAGTTTGTCCAGACCTCCCACCAGAAATTCCCCACTCTTTCTGCCCACTCTCGCCTCACTGTACACAACTCAGCAATTTTTCGTCCCACCATGAATTCCCATACACATAGTTCTTCGGGAGTGCATATTTCTCCCTCCTTCTGAATCACAGACAGGCACGATCCTGTGTCCCTCAATATTGTTGCCTCTCTATCTGCTACCCCTGGCCAAGGTAAATAAACTTTAACTTTGCAGGTATATTATTAAAGCAGATGTGGCACTTCCCCCTTACCAACCTCTGATCGGCTTATGCACTCTGATGCAGCTTTCCACCCTCCAGTGTGCTTTCTATTGCCATGGCAACAAAACATCCAGGCTTGTTTCGTTTCCCTGCATCTGACTTTCCAGTGCTTTCCCTAGTTCTCCAACACTGATTTCATGTGGCCTACTTTCTTGCAATGAAAACCTCAGATCTTGTTCCCTTCAAGAGTTTACTATTTAACCTGTGATAAGTTATTCGAATGATTTTCACAGAGATTTAACTTTCCCTTTCCACGTGAGGATTTCTCTTTGCCCCAATTTCTATCCCTCAGACTTAAAATGATTCTGGAAGCCCATCCGTGTTTTATGAACCATTTCATAACAATCAACCATTTCAGCTGCTAACCTTGTCGTTTTAACAATATGCTCTTCCAGATTAAGCTTATCTTTAGCCTTTATCTCCAACCTTTTAATATGAATTCCTTTAATAATTGCTAATTTCTGAAGTTCAAACCCTGTCTCCCTTTCTCTCTACTCTGCTGCTCTCTTTTCTTCCCTCTTTCTACTTCAAATCGTATCGCAAACTGCTTCAAATCTGGTGTCCTTTCCTTATCTCTCTAACTCACGCTGCTTCATTTTCAAATAAATTTTAACCATCTCTACAGATTCTCATGGATTTTCCAGCTTAGTTAAATGCTGAGCTACTACTGGAATGATCTCTCCTTTCCTCACAGAAAGAGGCAAATACAACCCCAGTATGTCTGCTAATTCCAGAAGCCCGGCTTGAATTATTTTTTGTAAAACTACCAACTTTCCATCGTCCATAGCAAGACAACTCTTTGAACCTAAATGAGACATTGCTTTCCCAAGCATTGCCTACCCCAATCCAAATCAACACCCGACATAAAGACGCAAGCACCTATCAGTTGCTCTTTTAATCCATCAACTACCTCCCAATTTGTTATGGGCGTGGCTAAACAATTCAAAACGTTTTTAAGCAGACAATGAAAATTACCCGAGTAAACTAGTTACAAAAATTATTCACAAAATGACTTATTGAAAAACAAAAATAGAATATTGGATACCCACAGAACTTAGTCTATCCAAAGCAGACTTACTTATGCTGTTCTGAAAATACACAACAATCCTCAACAAAAGCCCCTTAAAAACAGTAAAAATGAAACAGAAGCTGACAGTTAAAAATCAGAAGGGCAGAAGGAGAGAGGTTATTAGTTCGTGCACCACTGCTGCAGGATCTCAAAACCGGAATTCAACTTTCCAGAATGAGCACTCTTTTTCCATTATACAGTTCATTTCTAAAACATTAAATCTTTGGCCTTCAGCCTCAGCTGTTTACGGAGAAACGAAAGGCCTCACAGTGAACACGTTCATCTCTGTAACACTTTATCCGATTCGGAGCCCGAACTGTTTTAAAATGCCTTTATAAAAAAGATATCAAGAGACATTATCCTAGAGAAAAAGTACAGCTCCGTTTCTTTTTCGAAAAGAGAACATCTTTGTGAGATCCCAGTCCGTCCAAACTATCTTCATTAGTGAAACTCTTCGAACAGACAATATCCTGGTAAATCTGTTCTGCACCGTTTCCAATGCTATCACATCCCTGCTATTATGATAATTGCAGAAAGACACACAGTACTCCAGCTAGAGCCGATTGAGCAAATGAAATTAACAACTTAGAAAGCCACAGAAACTGCACTTTTCCACTCATGTGACTTTTGCACTATACTGCCCAATGGAGACAGTAAGAACTGCAGATGCGACAACTCAGAGCCGACAGTGCGGTGATAGAAAACACGGTTGGTCAGGCAGCATGCGAGGAGCGGGAGAGTTGATGATTCGGGCATAAACCCTTCATCAGAAATTAGGTTTGTGACAGTGGGGACTGATAGATAAATGGGAGCTTCGGGGATTTGGGGGCGTGATAGCTGTGAATGCGAGGAGGAGATAAAGGTGGAGAATAAGATACGAGTTCTGACAGGAGGTGGAGCGGGTAGGTTGGAAAGGTGATGTGCAAGTCATGAAGGCAATGCTGAGTTGGAATCATGAAACTAGAATAATGTGAGGGAAGGGCAAATGAGGAAACTGGTGATCCGATGTTGCATCAAGGGTCCAAGGGGAAGATGAGGCCTTCTTCTTTCAGGCGTCAGGTGTTCAGGGAATGTTAATGAAGGAGGCGGAGGACCTGCATGTACTTGGCAGATTGAGAGGGGGAGAATGAATTTCATCAGTGATGAGCTTCTAACTGCATATCCAAACTATCATTATGAACATGTTGTTACATCTTAGGAACAGTATCTAACACTACCCCGCCTAAGGAGAAGGTGAGGATTGCAAATGCGAGAGATTAGAGTCAGGAAGGATGGCACTAGATAGCACAGTGGTTAGGCAACATAGGAGGACCAGGAGTGTCAATGTTTCCAACATTCCTGACGAAGAACTTATGCTCGAAACATCGACTTTCCTACTCCAAAGATGCTGCCTTCCTGGGTGAACTTTTCCGGATCCACACATTTAACTCGACACCACCTCAGCTCAACTGCATAGCAAAATTAAGATGCACCTGTCACTCAGTTGATTCTTCTGTCGCATGCGAGACAAACTGCAACATTCATTTCCCCATAAATATCAGGTCATTCAGATCACTGAAGAAAAGAAAAATGCAGAGGCTGAATATCTGAGAGAAAAGAAATAATTGTTGTAGAATTCAGCATCCTGTCAGTTCAACTGAATGTTTGGATATGAAAATTGGTAAAGGAAAAGAGAAAGCTGCAGTTCAATAACTGCTTCGTTCTGTTTCTCAAAAGAAAAAAAGAGTTTCATGAACTGGAATGTTTCGATCAGGCTATGCATGCTCACCTTGTCAAGTGCTGATAGGAACGGAGGAATATATATTTGCTTCGCTACTGCTGAACAGATGAAAAATATCATTTTGCCTTCCGAATCAGTTGATGCTCCTGCAGAAAAGTCAATGTGACTCATAAACCCAGCACAGCCAGTTCGGTGTGTATTTCAGAGTCCTGCAACATCACATTGTATTTAAAAGATCTTTATTGATTGTTCCTCATAAATATGGCATTCTCCATTTCATTGTGCATTGGACAATATTGTACCCACTCACTTATTCATTGGCACATCGCTCAATTTTAGTACCCCTAACGTTCCATTCACGACTTAACCACAAAACTACTTTCATGAAAAAAAGCTTATTTTTAAAACCAAATACTGAGCTGAAACAACGCCTCTTGGAAATCAATCATCGTTCTCTCACTCTCTATACCTTATTTAATGTGACTCAGTGCCTGTCACCTTAAAGCTGTGCCCTCCAGTTCTGAACTTCACCATCCTGCGCAAACGATTTAGTCCAGTTGCCTATCCATGCCCCTCATGATTTTATAAACCGTGAGAACGTTACGCGCTGCCTGGAACATTCCAGAGAAAAAGCCCCTGCCTACCCCATCTCCACGCTTAACCAAGCCCTCAGGTCCCCACAACATCCTTGTAACTCATTTGTGCACAGTTTCAATTTTTACAAAATCCTTCCTGTAGAAGTTGACCATAATTGCAATCAGTATTCTAAACGTGATCTCACCAATGCTCTATATCGCCACAACATGACATTACAACTTGGATAATCGACTTTCTGACTAATGACAAAATGCGTGCCAAGTATTTTCTTCACCATCTTGTCTACTTGGGACAACACTTTATCTGCTTTTATAACTTTTGCCTTGACTGATAAAGTTGTGATTGTCACGATGTTCTGCTGCCTTGACGGATATGTTGCACAACATGCAAAGTCTCTCTGTTCCTCTGGGTTTCCTCGTGTCCTGCCATTCATTGAGTAATCCGTTTATGTGTTACTTCCAATGTGCATCACATCATGTTTTTTCATGGTTAATTTCAACATCCCCTATCTGAATTTGACATTTGACAAATCCATCTCTGAGCTCCTCCATCCTAAGACCTTCTGCCTCACTATTAACCATTTTGCTAATATTCGCATCATCGACAACTCTGATTCTCATTTCCCCCGAATTTGTTCTATATTCTTTACACACATCCACAAACGACATGGGACCCAGCATTCATCCTTGTGTTACGCAATTGAATACCGGTTCCAATCACACAAACAGCCTTCTATCACCATCCTGTGTCTCCTACCACCACCAAATTAAGTTTGGATCCAACTTGCCAGGGGACCTTGAATCCCTTTTCACTTTTATCCTCTTACCAGTGTCCAATGTGGTGTCGTGTTAAAGGCTATGTTGTAATCCACACAAACAACATCAATTTCACTACCCTCGTTAAACAACCCGATCACTTGCCAATAAAATATATTTAATCCAATCTGTTAGGCATGACATTCTGTACCAAAGCCGTGATGACTCTTCCTGATGAAACCTTGCCTGGACAAGTGGCAGTTAACTCTCTCCTTCAGGGTTTGCTCCAAAAGGTTCCCTTGAACTGATGTGAGACTCACTGCTGTGTGATTCCCTTGTTTATCTCTCCCAATCTTCCTGAAAAGTGGAACTGCGTTAGTCCAATCCACTACAAACCCAAAGAAGAAAGTAAAACATTTCCTCCATTGAGACAGAGAGGAACATAAGATACAAGTCCGTCCTGAATTGGGAATATGCCCACTTCAAGCCGCTCAGAACCACGAACACTTCATCAGTCTCTATGTCAAACTTCTTCAGAACCTTTCCATCCCACGCCCTGCATTCTGTCCCTATACCTCAGCACAAGAGGACTGTTTACTTGCTGAACAAGTAAAGTGATTCAGTCAGTTATCCCATTTGCTGACACAACTGTACTGTCACACTGGAAGGAGATCATTCAGATATTTTAACTCGAAAATGCTGTATTAAGCCTTTGTGGTTATGAAATATTTTGCTTTGATAGCCACAGTCTATTACAGTGAGAAATGGTGTGAATTTTCCCGAACTGAAAAACTTTCACTTAATTCCACCTCTTATGAAGATTCCTATCTGTTCCCATCTGACAATGCGGAGATTTAGCTCTCTGCTGTTTTCCATATCCAGAACAGAACTGCGGCACAAATCCAAGCACATGATTTCTTTATTTATTGACCTACGAAGTCGATGCCAATGCCTTACATTGTAATGGGATTCATCAACAAGAGAACTTTTCAGGATTAACACAGTTGTGTCTTATGTGCAAGGGGTCATCACACAAGCACAGTATCAAGCTTCCTCGGGGGCAAGACCAAAAGATGTTGGAAAGAGAAATCGGAGTTAACATTTTCGGTCCAGTGACGCCGTCCTTAGCATTGATGGTTTCCAGGAAAAGTTTGGTCTATATGCAGAAGATATGTGGGCGCGCAGTAATTAGGAGTGAACGAGATGTCGGGATAGAGCCGAAAGAGAGACTAACAGTTGGACATAGGAATTAATAATGATTTGTTTGGAGCATTAACAACTGTTCACGGAGACTGTTTATGACTAACCATAGGTATTGTGTAATGGCTGCTATGCTACAACTAGGCCTGGTGGGTGTGTCGGGGGCCAGGACATGGGAGACTTCAGGCCTCTAAAATGATTGAAATTGGTATGGATGTTCGCGGGGTGCTCAAGCAGGAAATGGTCTATGACTTTTTCAGCATGCGTTGAGCTATGGTGGAACACTGCAGTCAGCCTGAGATAGAGATGTTGGTGAGGAATCATGGTTCTGTGCTAAAGGAGCAGTCAACTGGAAGCTCAGGGACATTTCTGGCGATAGAACTTTGCATTCTGCAAAACGGTCATTCAATCCAGACTTTATTTCCCAAGGTAGTGGCGACCACAATATGAGCAGTGAATCTATTAGACTGGATTGTGTGAAGTGTAGGGAAAGTGTTGCTTCACCTGGAAGGTCTATTTGAACACTTGTGTACTAAGCAGGGAGTTCAGAAATGGACAAGCAAGGAGAAGTAAGACGCAAGAAGAAAGGATAGCTTAGAAGATATTATTAGAGATGTTGTTAATAAATGGGTAGGAAAGCGACCATAAAGGCACTACACCTGAATGCTCGTAGTTTTCGGAGGAAGGTTGGGGATATAACAGCATAAATTATCACGAACGAATACAATTTAGTAGACATTGCAGAGACATGGAGACTGCATAGTCAAGACTAGAAGCGAAATGTTCACGGGCATGAGACAATTTGGAAGGACAGAAATGGTGGTAAGGAAGGTGGTGTAACTCAAACATTCAAGGAAAACCTCAGACCGATGCTGACAGATGATATACGTTCTATGGAGAATGAGTTTGAATCCATTTGGGAGGAAATTAGAAGTTCTAAGAAGAAAATGTCATTGATTGTCGGAGTCTATCCGCCTCCATATTTTAAGATCACATTGGGGAGGGCAGGAAACAAAGGCATAAACAACACCAGAAAAAATGGTATGGCAATTATCATGCGGATTTTAATTAACATGTCGATCGGTCGAAGCAGCTCAGTCAGTGTAGCCTTGATGAGGAGAGTATTAAGTATCTGTGATAGATCCCTTAACTACTGTGTAATGGAACAGGCCAACAAGGGGAGAGGCCAAATTAGATTTGGTACCGGGTAATGAACACGGCAAGGTGATAGATTTGGCGGTAGGGGAGCACTTTGGTGATAGTTACCAAAATTCAATTATGTTTACTTGAGCTTTTCAAAGGGATAGGTATACACCGGAGGGCAAGCGCTCCTGCTGGGGGAAAGAAAATTGTAATGCGATTAGATAAGATCACGCATGCACAGGTTGGGCAAGGAAACGGCAGGGAATGAGCAGAATAGAAGTGAGGAGGTTATTCAAGGAGCAGGTTCTTTGTGTCTTTGATAAGTATGTACCTGTCAGAGAGGGAGGAAATTGTCAAGTGCAGGAGTCATGATTACTGAGGAGGTTCATGAAAGACCTGAAGGGAGACTGAAGATGAGCCAGGATGGTAGCTGAGAATTTGTTGGCAGATAGGATAAGGTAAAATCCTATATCTTTCCATAGTTACGTAAGGACTAAAAGAATGAATGGAATAAAATATGGCCAATGAAGGACAGTCGTGATAAGTAGTGTGTAGAGTCAGAAGTGATGGGGGAAGCGCAAAAGCAATATCTTTCGTCAGGGTTCGCTCTGGAAAAACAAAATGTTATCGAGGACAATACTGAGAAACAGTCTACGAGACGAGATCGGATTGAAATTCCCAAGGACGAGGTGTTACAAACTCTGAAAATGTGAAAATATATAAATTCCCGTGGGCCGGATGGGATTTATCCTAGGATTCTCTGGGAAACCAAGAATCGGATTTCCGAGCCTTCGACTTTGATCTTTTTGTTGTCATTGTCCAAAGGTATAGTACTAGAACACTGCAGGATAGTAAAAGTTGTTCCCTCATTCAAGAAGTAGAGAAAACCCTGGAAATTATAGACCATTGACCCTTCCGTCGGTTGTGGGTAAAGTGTTGGAAAAAGTTCTAAGAGATAAAATTTGTAATAATCTCGATTGGAATAAGTTTATGAGGGAAGGTCAAGCCGGTTTTGTGAATGGGAGGTCGAGACTCACAAACATTATTGAGTTCTTTGAGTAGGTCATTAAACTGGATGTCGGTTTGTTCACTTATTTGGAAAGTTCATTTCCAGACATTTCATCACACGACGAGGTAACAATTTCAGTGGGTCTCCAGGCGAAGCACTGTTCCTGATTCCCGTTTAAAATTTATATGTTTGGGGTTCTTTGGGTTTGTGATGTAATTTCCGATGGTGATGTCATTTCCTGTTATTTTTCCGCAGCGGGTCGTCGATGGCGTCGAGCTCGAAGTGTTTGTTGGAAGAGTTCTGGTCGGAATGCCATGCTTCGACGAATTCTTCTGCATGTATCTGTTTGGCTTGTCCTAGTATGGATGTGTTGTCTCCGTCGACTGTCGTGTTTGTCGAATGTAGTGATTGTTTCTAGTTCTTGCACGGTATTTTGTAAATGTCATCAGTTTTTGCATATGGACAAGTAGGCAGTAAACGAGCCACCAGGATACATGAACGTAAACTAGCCACAAAACGACGTGACCCTTTCTCACTGGTATCCTTACATACAGATAAAGAAAGGCACCACTTTGACTTGGACAACGCATCCATCCGAGCACATGTGAAACAGAGACAGACACGAGAATTCCGAGAAGCATAGCATTCCAACCGGAAATCTATCAAAAAGCACATCGAGGTGGACCCCATCTACAACCCCCTGAGAAAAAGAACAGGAAATAATATCACTACAGGAAATTACATCACCAACCCAAAGAACCCCAAACATGTCAATAGAAAGCAGAAATCCTGAACAGTACGTCGCCCGAAGGCCCACTGAAGATGTTACCCAGCAGGGTAAAGAAATGTGTGGAAGTGAGCCTTCCAGCTCAGCGAGTAAATCTTCATGTGGAAGCTAATCCTGAGCTACAAACTTGTGAAAACTCTCCAGGTGACTAAACAGATAGATGAGGATAATGTCGTTCATGGAATGCACGTTTCGATTTCAGTTTGCCGTTTGATAAATTTCGCCATGGTAGATGACTGCACAAAATACTGAGGTATGGGCTTGTGGAGGACGTCGTGCTTTGGACCAGAAGTTAGCCAGCTGAAAAAAGACAGAGGGTGTTATTTGATGAGAAAACGTCATCCTGGAATTCAGTTGCTTTTGGTGTACTGCAACGATCTGTTTTGGGTTCACAGCTTTTTGTCATTTTTTATAAACGACCTGGATGGGGGCGTAGAAGGATGGGTTCATAAATATGCGGACGACACTAAGTTCGGTACAGTTGTGCATAGTGCTGAAAGATATTGTAGGTTACACAGGGACACAGGTATGCTGCAGAGCTGGGCTGAGAGTTGGCAAATGGAATTTAATACAGAAAAAATGTGAGAAAGAGCATGGCATTAAAATTAGCACAGAATATAAAGATCAATAGCAGAAGTTTCTATTAAAATATAAAATGAAAAAGAGTGGCAAAAGTAAACGTTGACACTTTCGTGAATAAGAAGGGGCATTTACTTATGGGATATGCGGAAATAGCCGTGACATTGAACAGGCATTTGCATCGGTCTTCACAGTGGAGGATATTAATAACATGCCAGCAATTGACAAAGTGATGATGGTTGGTGACGACTTGGGAACAGTCATTATAACAAAAGAGCGAGTGTTGGATTGTTGGAGCAAATTAACATCGCAGGGTGTTAAACGCGATGGTGTGTTAAAAAGAAGTTTGCTGACCGTATTTTTCCAAACTTCGTTGGTGTCTGGGGCAGTCCCAGCTAATTGGAAAACAGAAATATGACATCACTGTTTAAAAAGGGAGGCAGACAGAATATGAGGAATTAGATCAGATTACTTACAGTGTCGAAACAGGCCATTCGGCCCAACAAGTCCACACCGACGCCGAAGAGCAAGCCACCCAGACCCATTCCCCAACATTATAGAACTTTGTTTAACCTCTGTAGTGCAGAAATGTCTTGAGTCTATTATCGAGGAAGAAATAGCAGGGCATCTCGACAGAAATTGGACAGACGCAGCATGGGTTAATGAAGGGCAGGTCATGCCTGAAAAATCTTTTCGAGTTCTATGATGGCATTACGAGCATGGTGTATAACGGGACCCAGTGAATTGGTGTACCTAGATTTTCAAAATGCCATCGACAATTTGCGGTTCAGGGGCTGACAGCAAACGGATGCATGCTGTTAAGGGTAAAGTATGAGCATGGATTCAGGATTGTTTGTCCAACAGGAAGCGCGGAGCGGGGATAAATCAGTGCTATTCTATTGTCCATCAACGGTTTGCCTCAGGGATCGGTATTGGGACCACAATTACTTTCAACTTATATGGATGATTTGGATTTTGGAGCCATTCGCATCGTGCCAAGGTCTGCAGTTGACACAAAGGTGAGTAGCTGAGTATAGAGTGCGGAGGACAGTGACAATTTGCAGAGGAACATTGAAATATTGGGTTAATGGGAAATATTCTGGCGAATGGAATTCCGGATTTGAAGGTGTTCGCTGACGACAGGAGACTATTGTATCGAAAATTCAGATGAATGAGGTCGGATCTTATGGGAACATATAAAATTATGAAGAGCATGTGTGAGATAGAAGTAGAGAGCTTGCTTCCATTGGCGGATGAAACTAGGGCAAGAGGGAACAGCCTCAAGATTAGGGCGAGCCGAGTCAGGACTGAATTGAGAAGGAATTCCTTCAACCAGAGCAGTACTCTACGGAACTGCTTGGCCAACGAAATAGTTGATGATACATCAATATTTTTTTTTTAAGATAGGGCTGATTTTTGTTTGAACACAAAAGGAAGTAATGATTACCTTCAGAGGTTGGTTAACTGGATGCAATCCATGGAAAGATCAGGCATGATCTTATTGAATGGCGAAGCAGTCTCTAAGGCCAGTACGGCATCGTCTTGCTCCTCGTTCTCATGTTCTATGAATGTATGTGTCACATATTCCGCGATTTTAGGGAAAGTTTCCATGGGGCTGTTGGGGGAGGAGTTGAGAGAGAAGGCACAGTGCACCAGGGTCCCGCAGAGGGAATGGTTCCTGGGGAAGGCGGACAAGGGCGGGGAGGGGAATATATGTTTGGTAATAGTATTTCGCTGGAGGTGGTGTAATTAGGAAAATATTTATTTGATGACTTGGAGTACCACAGCGATTAAGGTTCCAGACAATGTTCTGAAAAACATGGGATGAGAATGTAACGTTGCTTCATTGTGGACATTTGAAAGTTGGGTCCAAAGTCCTTCTTTGGTTCAGTGAAAGTCACAATGTCTTTGAAAAGCTACCTTTAGCAGCCAAAAGCATTGTGGCCACAAGAGCAGGTCATAGTCAGAGATTTTCGCGACTCCCGAAAGCTTGTCTGACACATAGCCTGCGACAACACGCCACCTATGGTTTGTCACCGGCAGTCTCCACGAACAGCTGTTCTCTCTCCGCGCGAGAGCGTTATTCACCTCATTGACCAAATGTTCTTTTCTTTCTGTTGTTCTTTCCCGACCAACTGTTTACGCCTTTACAATACAGAATGAGACATGATGGGATAGTTTCTGTTCGCCTGGATGATTGCAGTGTTAAAGAAGCAATGCACAGGAGAAGCACAGCAGATTAGTCAGCATCTGAGTTGCAAGAGACTTTTAAATCACAACCTTCTTGAGGATTCCTTAGTGCAGTTGCAACAATACTGAAAAGCTCAACACCATCCAGAACAGAGCAAATGAATTTAGCAGCAACACACAACTAATAAAACATCGACAAACATTCATTCCCACCACAACCAAACACCCAGACATGCAGTCTGCACCATCCACAAGATGCACTGCAGATATGCACCAAGGGACCTTAAACAGTACATTACAAACTCACAACTACTTCCATCTAAAAGGAAAAGGGTAGTAGATAGATAGGAAAGACCTACAGCCCGCTTACCATCCTGCTCTGGAAATATATTGCCATTCCTCCAGAATCACTGGGTCATAACTGTGGATTTCACTCCTCTTTATTTTGGGTCTACCAACAGCACACGGAAACGATGGTTCAAGAAAGCAACTCATCACCACCTTGTCCAGTCAAATCAGGAATGAACAGTAAATGCTGACCTCTTCTGGAATACCTACACCCGACGAAGAATGAAAATCATACGCTTTGGAGTTTTGGGTCGTTCTCTCTTACTGAGATATATCTGGTTTTATTTGAGGGGTATCAAAGATGAGGATTTGCTGTTGGGAAACTGAAACGATGCATCACATCAGAATTTGATGGATCTGCTTTGTTCCATGTAGCCTGAACCTCACCGGCCTTTGAAAATGAAAGCAGAATGTTACATTCACAGTGGAGTGAAAGCATTCACTATCTGAACTATCGAGACATAATTGGAGGGGCGCTGGAGAGAAACTGCGGTAATGTGGTGACGATTCAATTACTTATCTGTACTGAAAATTCATCAGTGCAACCACACCGGGGAAAAGCCATTCAACTGTTCTGAGTGTGGAAAGGGAGTTACTCAGTTTTCTAACGTGCTGACTCACCAGTGGGTTCACCCAGAGAAGAAACCATTTAATTGTCCAGAGTATGGAAAAGGCTTAAAAAGTTCTCACTAACTGCTGTACCATCAATGTGTTCACTTTGATTAGAAACCATTCAAGTGTTCTCACAGAGGGAGTGGGTTCAGGCCGTCATTTGATCTCACTTTGCATCTGCGAACCCAGTGGACAGAGGCCGTTCGCCTGTTCGAAGAATGGGAAAGCATTAAGTCAGTCATTCAGTCTGCTGACACACCAGTGAGTTCATACCATTCGTATGAGACCATTCGTCCGCTGCGATTTGAAGTAATTAATTGATTCCGGCAATCTGCTGAAATACACGAGAGTTCAACTGGAAAGAGACCATTCACCTGCTCTGACGTTTCTCAAACTTACTGAAAGACGAGTGAATTCATATTGGCGAGAGGCCATTCATATGTTCTGAATTGGTGAAAGGATGCACGTAAGCCATCCATCCTTCTGATACACCAACGGGTTCACTGTGACAATAATTTGTTTTAATGACGCAGTGTGGGAAATGCTTTCCATTAATTGAGGTCCCATAAACATGGTCACGCTGATGAGAACACAATTTATGCTCTCACTGTCGGATTGTTGTTTCTCTGATATAAGTGAATACCCTTCACAAGGTCTTCATTTCGATGTGAAGAGCATTCAGAAATGCTGATTGCATCGAAATATGTTTTAGTACAAATCCACACTTAACAATGAAGAAGAGGATGAAGAACAGGGCAGTCAATGGATATCTACCAGTCTCCTCGAATTGTACAGAAATCCGGGGAAAAGAATCTTTGAATTTGATGTGATTGAAAACTGAACAATTAAACACCAGATCAATTGAAGAGATTAAACACATCTAATGAAGTAAACCCCGGCTGAAAGAATGAACACAGTTCAATTCTCGATGCAATAACTCCATATCGCATTCCCATGCGACCTCACTGGATTGTTTGCACGATTACCATCTTTCCAGACCGTAGAGGCTACTGCCTTCATTTGAGACAGAAGGGGCTGTTGGTGATTTAACCAGGTCAGAGAAGATTTAGAGAAGGACAACTTTTAAATTAACCTCAAACCATTGATAGGAATTCGAACCACGCTGCGAGCATCACACTGTTTTATAAGCCAACAAAGCAGCCAACTGATCGAAACAGATTCCACCTGACTGGGCTGTCACACGTGCAAATGAGTAATTGAATCCCTTGCTACCCACAGTGCAAATTAACTGCCTCTCCACGCACTGTGTCTCAGTCTTTAGCACTGCTGCCTCAAAGCATGAGGGGCTGGCTTCGATTCCAGCCTCGGAGGCCTGTCTGTGTAGCGTTTGCACATTCTCCACGTGTCTGCGTGAGTTTCCTCCAGGTCCTCAAATTTCATCCCACAAGACAAAATGGTGCGCCGGATAGGTGAATTGGCCATGATATATTACCAATACCGTAGGTTAATGGTTGGGGTAAATATAAGGGAGGGTAATGGATTTGAGTATTTTTTGGAGGGTTTGTGTGGACTTGTTGGGCCGAAGGGCCTGATGCTGCACTGTAGGGATTCTCATGTGTTTTCTGATGTTCCATCACATCATTGCTACTCCTTAAGCTCTTTTCAAAGTCAGACCATGAACGTTTTCTCTCATTTGTGGGAACAAGTCCATATCTGCTGAGATTGGAGACCCGAGTTAATCACTTCCCAGGCAAGGAGCAAGTAAATGTTTCTCGCTCGTGTGAATATACTCGTGCTCACTGAATAGAGATGACCAGGTGAATCTCTTTCCACACTCAGTGCAGGCCTCTCTTCAGTGTGCCCATTCAAGTTCGTTTGAACCTTTGCTGATTTAATAAATTCCTTCTCATACACAGAACAGACGAATAGTGTCTTTCCAGTGTCATGTCGTTTGGGTGACATTAGGCGGGGTTGTGAAGATAATCGCTTACCAAAAGAGAAGACAAATCTTCTCTCCCTTTGTTGAAGTCGTTTGCGTGCCATTAGGATTGATCCCCGAGTGAATACCTTCCCGTCCATGGAACAGCTGTGTGGCTTGTCCCCATGTGAACAGGTTGATGTTGAATTGAGATTTTGAATTTTCAACTTTTGCAGATCAGAAAGTTTATTTTTCACCAGTATGGGAAATGACATGCAAACCTGCCTACACACAGCATGGCCAATAAGAACACAGAAAATCAAGCCTGTCCAAGCGATACAAGGAACACCCAAAATGCCTCAGCATTGACCAAACAGGCTGACAAGGGAAACCATACATGATCACAGTTATTCACAAACCAGGGAATACACTTCCCAGACAATCTACCAATAAGCTTCCTCGACAAGATAAACACAGCTGAACCAAAGGCCGAAGGGTAATCTTGTACCCCAGTGATATCAAAGCCACGTGAAGCTCAGGTCAGCCAGGGATGCACCAGAATACCTTGCCCATCTCTGGAGAGCAACAATGGTATCACCTTACTGCCAAGGAAAGGGACATTCTCACATGCCCACGAAGAGAGCTCGAACCCCCTGATCCCATTCCAGAACTGCTTAATGCTGCTGGATGCTTGATCCAGGGATGCACCAGAATACCTTGCCCATCTCTGGAGAGCAACAATGGTATCACCTTACTGCCAAGGAAAGGGACATTCTCACATACCCGCGAAGAGAGCTGGAACCCCCGATACCATTCCAGAACTGATTAATGCTGCTGGATGCTTGATTGAGTCCAGATTGTATCAATCACGGTCAGAGCTTGTGCCATAACCCAGATCCAGCCAGGAGAGAGCCGGACGGGCAAGGGAAGCCTGGCAAAATAGAATGAGAGGCTGCTGATTAAATTTTTCGCATCAATCCTAAGAAAGTCCTCAGCTCGAAGGAAATTGACCGGGGCTCCGCCAGTTCATTTTTTTTTCTGTCTTATGGTTTGTGAGCATTTGCTTTGGATGTGTCTGTTTGTTTTGCGGTTGCTGACTGCATGTATTGTCAGTTTCAGTTGTCTCGTCTAAGTGTCTTTATGCATCAGACAAGTGTTTGTTTACAGTGCGGTGCGCGATAATCCTTTATTGCTTGACCTGCCAATCACTCACTGCTTGTGTGTTCTAGAAGTACTCCCTTTGTCTTTCCTCGAAAGCTGAAGTGCAATGCTTAGCAGTCAGCGCAGGACGTCCAGTACGCCATGGGGGCAGGGAATTCCACCCACTGCTGGGATGTGCTAGCTGGGCAACCCCAACCATGTGGTGAGAACGGCTCAGAACCGAAGTTGTACAAGACGATATTGAGGAGGCATGTAAGTTTCGATTCCCTACAGTGTAGAAACAGGCCCGTCGACCCAACCAGTCCACCCCGACCCTCGGAAGAGTAAGCTACGCAGACCCATTTCCCTCCCAGCAATGCACCTGACACTATGGGCAATTTAGCACGGCGATTTCACTTGACTTGCACACCTTTGTGATTGTTTGAGGAAACAGGAGCACACGGAGGAGTCCCACGCAGACATGGGGAGAATGTGCAAACTGCACACAGACAGTCGCCCAAGGCTGAAATCGAACCTGGGACCCTGGCGCTGTGAGGTAGCAGTGCAAACCACGCCGCCCTGTAAATACGTGAAAATCAAAATAAAGATAGGAGATTCTCTTGTTGTACCTGGTTCACTGGCAGACACTCTTTCACTGCTGAAAGAGACAGGGGATGGTGATTAGTTTACCCACTTTACAGGAGACTTTTAAACATGTCCACAAGGAAATTGGCCGTATGGGAGGTGCTTTAAATCCCGTAAACTTGAATATTGTAGCACGGCCATTACGGGAGGGCACGTTGACCCCTCCTGGGACACTGTATACATGCTTCAGTGTCTTGCAAAGTTTGGGCAGGTTGCCCAGGAGTATCAGGACGCGAAGGCGAAAGACTGCTGCAATAACAATCGACATTGTGATCAAAATAATTCCAGATACAGCCACACCGCCCTATGCCCCACAGTACCCGAAGTTTCCCATACTGGATTCAAAGCCAGACCCGTTGGGCCTGAATGAAGTGGCTGCATTTTTTTTACCTTGCATTACACAGCAAGCCCGAGGTGGGACAATTAGCCGCCGGGCAGTATGAATCATCACTGCTGCCCAACACAAACGATAACTCCAGACTCACAAGAAGCCCGAGTGCTTGCCGAAATTACCAGGCCACCAACTGTCAGTTTCCCCGCATCATAATGGGGTGCACTCCCCTGTATAAGACCTGGATCCACGCAGAGATTCGGGCCATGCTACAAGATGCCCCAGACCCGTTGAAGTGACAGCTCCCGTTCTTCAATTGGGTCCTCGAAATTTCCTGTATTTTCAACTGTCGGTCCCAAGATGTCCAGACCGTATTACAGCTTGTGCGTATGACCCACTGGGTGACCATTAGCCCTGTTATTGACATCCCCCTGGGACACCGCTTCAGACTGGGAAAACGTGGCTGGACAGCACCGTGACGGATGCAATAAAGGCCAGTGCAAGACTGCACGCCGATTTCGGGCTGTTATCCAGTGTCTGCAGACTGCCAAGCATTTGCTCGATGTCATTGTCCGCTTTCGGGAGATCTGCGACTCCTCGTCCGACATTCCATTATCAGAGAACGAAAAGCTTGCCGTGTAGACCTTACATATGCTCACGTTTTCACGTTGCACAATCGAACGACGAGCAGGACGGACAATTTAATTGTACTTAATAACTTGGACGGGAATGGTTTGTTCACTACACCAAAACCGACGGGGGCATTCGACTGGCACGCACAACCTGACAACCACAGGGACACCACCAGGCCAGTACAGCAAACTAGGGCAATTCAAAGAAGGCAGTGCTGGAACAGTGTGAAATTGGAACACTGAGTGACACAGTGCTGGTACAGGCAATGTCCCACAGGGCCATCTAACCTCTCTCTCTCCCCTCAGGCACGACAGCAGTCCACCACACAACAGAGGCAGCTTCAACAGGCTGCCTACACTGTGGTTGATCCCTTCCCCCGTGCTCCAGCAACTAACTAGGGCTATCGTAACAGTGAGTTTTCACAGGTGATCTCAATATGTCTCTCAAACGCTCCGTCTGAAATTCCGATGAAGGATGTGGAGGTGGTGGGTAGCTGGTCATTTCTTTTGTGTTGGATACTGGGTATGTCCAACCGTCTGCGGCTTCCGACACGGAAAATTACCTGAGTTGCAAGACCCTCTGCACTATACGGTTTTTGAGAATACCCATAACAGGCCCACTCTCCTAACCCATTAACTCCAGTATTGGCCTTACCACTGCGACTGATGCTGCCATTAATTCAGACTATTGTCCAGTCGCCCTCCTGAGTCGACAGACCTTATGTAAATTGAATGGAAGTATCCACTGTTCCTATGAGGATCTCACATTAGAGAACCTGGACGTCCATTATTCCATGCTGCGGGCAGTAATTTCACACAGCCCTGAACCCTCTGACCAGGGAAGCTCCTGATACTCTTGGTCATGCTCCAATTCACCTATCTGCGCTCTTCTCGACCCCCACTTTCTCTGTTGTCAATGGCCACTTTCTGTAGACAGTTCCCTGACTCCCTGCTCCCGGTGGGGTGCGCAATTGACGGTATTGACTTGTCATGCATCCCACCAGAATTAATTGAAAATAGCGACACACTACGGTGATATGTAATTACAAAGTAGATACTTGTGAAATCTAAGGACTTCAAGGTTACCTTCTTAGCAAATGCGGGTGCTATGAAGTTATTATACCTCTGCACTGACAGCTGAAGTGACGTCAAGATGCTCTCTGTTTTCTCCGTTGGTTTTGATCATTCTGGCTCTCGTCTAATTGCCTGAAGACGAGAGGGTGCCTACAACCTGGGAGCTTTCTGCGTGGTTTCTGGTGTAATTTTCAGGGGGGATGTGGAGCTGCTGTTCGTCACGGGAAGTGACTGTGAAGCCCCCCACCCCACTCCCCCGAAACCCCACAACGCCCTATAATCCAGTTACTGCAGTCAGCAGCTGATCTACACTGTCAGGGCACACTGGATCCTCCTTACCCTGACCATTTGGAACGAAAGTCTGCTGCCATGAATTTGGCAATGGCTGGATATGATGTGTTTTGCTTTCAATTTCATTTTCATCTCTGGCCACATGTAAGTTCTTCAGTTTAATCTTGTAACCCTTCCAGAAAATGTCCGCTCGCTGATCCCTTTTTGTCAATTTAACCAGTTTCCCCACACGTACTCACCACCTCAGCAATCTCTACTTGAACTTGCCCACATTGACTTATTGATCTTCTCCAGCCTTGAGAGAACAGGGACGGTTCCTGTGCCCAAGCACCCTGCAGGAACTTTAATGAATCAGGGAGCAGTCTGAATCTAATTGATGTTAAATATTTGTTAGTAGCCAATGTCTCTCCAGAGCTGTTGTCTGAAAGTATAGGTAACAGCCTTTAAATATGATTGCTGCATTCTCTGAACCGGAACATCCTCTGCCCACATTGATTGAACGACGCCCCCTGCTGACCGACCGTTAATTGACCAGTTCTGACAATGTTGCACTCAAGACTTTTCCGACCCTGCCAACGTGGCCACACCTCCTGATTCCAATCCTCGTCCCAGCATTTCATAGCTTCCAGTAATATTTTGACACTTATGCTCAATTCCACCACAAACCCCTTTCCCGACCTATTACTTTGTGCTTCCAAGCAAATTTGGGCAAGAAAGTTGGGATGCAGAGGTTCTGTTTTGC
>NC_057717.1:55034726-55036440 GCF_004010195.1 Chiloscyllium plagiosum
TGCGCAGCCTCTGTAGAATCTCCATGACTCAGTGTTCCCCAAGGGGAAAGGCACATCCAGGAAGGAGTCACTGCGGGCCTCACTCTAGGCTGCACAGAGGGACACTGACAATTACACATGGAGCTTGGACAGCTAGTTCCAAGGGAACCGATGTGACACCTGTGCCCTGTGACTTTGCTTGGGAATTGAACCTGCGTGTGTTTAGGACAGGAACTCTTCCACTGGGTTAAATCCAGCTATTCAAAAGGGTCGAATATCTACTGTACGAATACCTGATATACTTCCGAATACCTCATGGAGACTATCATTTACAGCAGATTCTAGTCGATTGTACAACCAGAGAATTACACTGAAAAGTATAAATATTTCTCTGCATTAACTCATTCATAAAGGAATCATTCCATTGGTCAGGTATTTGTTGGAGAAGCACAGGCTGGCGTTGCATGTCAGGCCCCTGCAAAAACCTGGACATGTGGCCTTCACTGTCTGTGCTGTCACTTATTCCTCCCGAGAAGGTGGTGGAGAGTGAGCTCACTTCCTTAATCACTACAGATTACTGGAATATTGTGTGCATTTGTTCCTGGGTCCGCACCTTCAATCATGGGGATGGATTGGAAAGAATGGAACTTTTCAGATTGGGAATCTGATGGGATTTTTAAAAATCATGACACCTCTGGGAGAAACTGTTCCCCGAATATATGGTTCAAGAATGAGACAACACAGGCTGGAATTATCTGCAAAAGTAACAGATGTGTAGTGAGAGATGTTTTTTGTTGACACAACGCTTGGTGTTTGTGTGGAGGGCCCTGCTGGAGTTCGAATGGAGGCGGCTCCAACTGACGCTTTTAACAGGGAACTAGTTCATTATTTGAATTTCACTGTGGGGTGGAGAGTCAATGGACAGAACAGAGTGTCACAGTTATTTAGTTTCTGAACCTCAAACTCCCATTTTGTCAATGAGGACTTGGTCACTGACATCAAGAGATGTCAGCATGCTGACGCTTGGCTTGGGAGTCTTTGCTGTGGACATCGAGCTTTACTCACTGTTAACCTCCAGACAACAGGACATGTCTTCAGAATTTGCAAATGACACAAATTGAAAATGCAGAAAACAGAGAAGAGAAGAGTAGCAGAATTTAGGAGGACACATGCAGAAGTTATTTCTATTCGGTCTGAGGATGAACATGGTCCACAGGATCCTGATATCCTCACAATGAACTAATCAGAGCCAGACTTCCTTATTGTTCGTGGCCAATTAATGTGAAGCACAGAATTCCTGTGAAACAGACACGAGAGAGGCGAGAGCTTTCTGTTTGTCATAAAGAGCAAAACAGTCACGCAATGACCGTGGGGGGGGGGGGGGGGGGGGGAGTGGAGACATTTCCTGTATTTAATCAAAATCACACTCTGACATGGCGAACCCTCCAGCTACCTGAGGGATTGTGATTTGTAAAGCATATTCCACGTGAAGCTTGTTCAGAATCAGTCACAGATGTTTTTTAAATCTGCAATCTGACTAGATTGATCCTGAAGGCAGAAGTTTTAGAGACGCTGCAGAAAAGATTTACCACCATGCTTCCTGGACTGGAGGGCATTTCTTATGAAGTAATATGGAGGGGCCGAGGGCTTTTCTCATTGATGTGAAGAAGAATGCGGGGTGAATTGATAA
This sequence comes from Chiloscyllium plagiosum, assembly GCF_004010195.1. Taxonomy (NCBI): domain Eukaryota; kingdom Metazoa; phylum Chordata; class Chondrichthyes; order Orectolobiformes; family Hemiscylliidae; genus Chiloscyllium; species Chiloscyllium plagiosum. The sequence continues at coordinate 55,036,396 of NC_057717.1, forward strand.
GGGCGGATATGATGATAAGAACCACATATAGAATGAATAGCCAGA
>NC_057717.1:55036940-55040989 GCF_004010195.1 Chiloscyllium plagiosum
TTATACACTGCCTATGGTTAGTCATAAACAGTCTCCGTGAACAGTTGTTAATGCTTCAAACAAATCATTATCAATTCCTATGCCCAACTGTTAGTTTCTCTCTTTCGGCTCTATCCCGACATCTTGTTTCCTCTTAATTACTGCGCCCCCACATATCTTCTGCATGTATGCGAAAATTTTACTGGAAACCATCAGTGCTAAGGACGGCGTCACTGGACCGAAAATGTTAACTCCGATTTCTCTTTCCAGCATCTTTTTGTCTTGCCCCTGAGGAAGCTTGGTACTGTGCTTGTGTAATAACCCCCTGCACATAAGTCACAACTGTGTTAATCCATAAAAGTTATCTTGTTGATGAATCCCATTATAATGTGAGCCATTGGCATCGACTTCGTAGGTCAATACATATAGAAATCATGTGCTTGGATTTGTGCCGCAGTTCTGTTCTGCATATGATAAACAGCAGAGAGCAAAATCTCCATCATGTCGGATGGGAACAGATAGGAATCTCCACAAGAGGTGGAATTTAGTGAATGTTTTTTCAGTTAGAGAAAATTCAAACCATTTCTCACTGTAATAGCCTGTGGCTATCAAAGCAAAGTAAGCAAAATGTTTTATAACCACAAAGGCTTAATACAGCATTTTCGAGTTAAAATATCTGAATGATCTCCTTCCAGTGTGACAGTACAGTTGTGTCAGCAAATGGGATAACTGAGTGAATCACTTTACTTGTTCAGCTAGCGAGCATTCCTCTTGTGGGAATATATAGGGGCAGAATGCAGGAAGAGGGATGGAAAGGTTCTGAAGAAGTTTAACATAGGGACTGAAGTAGTGTTCGTGGTTCTGACCGGCTTGAAGTGGGCATATTCCCAATTCAGGATGCACTTGTATCTTATGTTCCTCTCTGTGACAAGGGAGGAAATTACAGGTTTTCTGAGCAATGTTTTACTTTCCTCTTTGGGTTTGTAGTGGACTGGACTAACGCAGTTCCACTTTTCAGCAAAATTGGGAGAGATAAACCAGAGAATCACACAGCAGTGAGTCTCACATCAGTTAAAGGATACCTTTTGGAGCAAACCCCGAAGGAGAGAGTTAACTGCCACTTGTCCAGGCAAGGATTCATCAGGAAGAGTCATCACAGCTTTGTTACAGAATGTCATGCCTAACAGATTGGATTAAATATATTTTATAGGCAAGTGATCAGGATTTTTAACGAGGACAGTAATGTTGGTGTTGTTTGTGTGGATTTCAACATAGCCTTTAACACGACACCACACTGGAGACTGGTAAGAGGATAAAAGTGAAAAGGGATTTAAGATCCCCTGGCAAGTTGGATCCAAACTTAATTTGGTGGTGGTAGCAGACACAGGATGGTGATGAAGGCTTTTTCTGTGATTGGAACTGGTATTCAATGGTGAAACACAAGGATGAATGCTGGGTCCCATGTCGTTTGTGAATGCGTATAAAGAATATAGAACAAGTTAGTGGGAAATGAGAATCAGAGTTGTCAATGATACGAATATTAGCAAAGTGGTTAATAGTGAGGAAGAAGGTCTTAGAATGGAGGAGGTCAGAGATGGATTTGTCAAATGTCAAATTCAGATAGGGGATGTTGAAACTAACCATGAAAAAATGAGGTGATGCAAATTGGAAGAAACACAGCAACGGATGACTCAATGAATGGCAGGACACGCGGAAACCCAGAGGAACAGAGAGACTTTGCATGTTGGGCCACATGTCCGGGAAGGCAGCAGAACATCGAGACAATCACAACTTTATCAGTCAAGGCAAAATTTATAAAAGCAGATAAAGTGGTGTCACAAGGAGACAAGATGATGAAGAAAGTACTTGGCACGCTTTTTGTCATTCGTCAGAAAGTCGATTATACAAGTTGGAATGTCATGTTGTGGCGATATAGAGCATTGGTGAGATCACATTTAGAATGCTGATTGCAATTATGGTCAACTTCTACAGGAAGGATTTTGTGAAAATTGAAACTGTCCACGAATGATTTACAAGGATGTTGCGGGGACCTGAGGGCTGGATTTAAGCGTGGAGATGGGGTAGGCAGGAGCTTTTTAGCTGGAATGTTCCAGGCAGCGCGTAACGTTCTCACCGTTTATAAATCTTCACGGGTATGGATAGGCAACTGGCCTAAATCGTTTGCGCAGAATGGTGAAGTTCAACACTAGAGGGCACAGGCACTGAGACACATTAAATAAGGTAGAGAGAGTGAGAGAATGATGGTTGATTTCCAGCATGCATTGCTTCAGCTCAGTCTTCGGTTTTAAAAATAAATATTGATTTCGTGAAAGTTGTTTGGTCGTTAGGTAGTGAATGGAACGTTAGGGGTACTAAAATTGAGTGATGTACCGATGAATAAGTGAGTGTGTACAATATTGTCCAATGCACTATGAAATGGAGAATGCCATATTTATAAGGAACAATCAATAAAGATCATTCAAATTAAATGTGATGTTGCAGGACTCTGAAATACACACCGAACTGGCTGTGCTGGGTTTATGAGTCACATTGACTTTTCTGCAGGAGCATCAACTGATTCGGAAGGCAAAATGATATTTTTTATCTGGTCATCAGTGGCGAAGCAAATATATAATTGTCCATTCCTATCAACACTTGACAAGGTGAGCATGCATTGCCTGATCTAAACATTCCAGTTCATGAAACTCGTTTTTCTTTTGAGAAACGTAATGTAGCAGTTATTAAATTGCAGCTTTCTCTTTTCCTTTACCAAGGTTAATATTCAAACATTCAGTTGAACTGACAGAATGCTGAATTCTGCAACAATTATTTCTTTTCTCTCAGACATTCAGCCTCTGCATTTTTCTTTTCTTTATCGATCTGAATGATCTGATATTTATGGGGAAATGAATGTTGCAGTTTGTCTCGCATGCGACAGAAGAATCAACTGAGTGGTGACAGGTGCATCTTAATTTTCCTATGCAGTTGAGCTGAAGTGGCGTCGAGTTAAAAGTGTGGATCGGGAAAAATACACCTGGTAAGGCAGCATCCATGGAGTAGGAAAGTCGATGTTTCGAGCATAAGTTCTTCGTCAGGAATGTTGGAATCATTGACACTTCTGGTCCTCCGATGTTGCCTAACCACTGTGCTTTCTAGCGCCATCCTTCCTGACTCCAATCTCTCGCATCTGCAATCCTCGCCTTCTCCTCAGGTGTGGTAGTATGAGATACTGTTTCTGACATGTAATAACGTGTTCATAATGATAGGTTTGATATGCCGTTGGAAGCTCATCATTGATGCAATTCATTCTCCCCCTCCCAATCTCCCAAGCACATGCAGGTCCTGCGCCTCCTTCATTGACATTCCCTGAACACCTGACGCCTGAAAGAAGAAGGCCTCATCTTCCCCCTGGGCCCTTGATGCCACATGGGATCAGCAGTTTCCTCATTCGCCCGTCCCTCACATCATTCTAGTTTCATGATTCCAACTCAGCATTGCCTTCATGACCTGCACATCACCTTTCCAACCTATCCGCTCCACCTCCTGTCAGAACTAGTATCTTATTCTCCGCCTTTATCTACTCCTCGCATTCACAGCTATCACGCCCCCAAACCCCCGAACCTCCCATTTATCTATCAGTCCCCACGGCCACAAACCTCATTCCTGATGAAGGGTTTATACCCGAATCATCAACTCTCCCGCTCCTCGATGCTGCCTGACCTACTGTGTTTTCTATCACCACAATGTCGGCTCTGAGTTCTCGCATCTGCAGTTCTTACTGTCTGCACGGGGCAGTATAGTGTAAAAGTCACATTCGTGGAAAAGTGCAGTTTCTGTGGCTTTCTAAGTTGTTAATTTCATTTGCTCAATCGGCTCTAGCTGGAGTCCTGTGTGTCTTTCTGCAATTATCATTATAGCAGGAATGTGATAGCACTGGAAACGGTGCTGAACAGATTTACCAGGATATTGTCTGTTCGAAGAGTTTCACTTATGAAGAAAGTTTGGAGGGACTGGGCTCTCACAAAGATGTTCTCTTTTTAAAAAAGAAACGGAGCTGTACTTTTTCTCAA
>NC_057717.1:55041036-55041716 GCF_004010195.1 Chiloscyllium plagiosum
TGTTTTAGAAATGAACTGTATAATGGAAAAGGAGTGGTCATTCTGGAAAGTTGAATTCCGGTTTTTAGATCCTGCTGCAGTGGTGCACGAACTAACAACGTCTGTCCTTCTGTACTTCTAATTTTTAACTGTAAGCTTCTGTTTCATTTTTACAGTTTTTAAGGTGCTTTTTATGATTGTTGTGTATTTTCAGAACAGCATAAGTAAGTCTACTTTGGATAGACTAGGTTCTGTGGGTATCCAATATTCTGTTTTTTGTTTTTCAATCCGTCATTTTGTGAATAATTTTTGTAACTAGCTTACTCGGGTATTTTTCACTGTATGCTTAACGAAAAAAGTATAACGTCACGGTCTGGGTTGTCTGCTTAGTACCGTTTTGACTGGTTTAGCCTCGTCCATAACAAATTGGGAGGTAGTTGATGGATTAAAAGAGCAACTGATAGGTGCTTGCGACTTTATTTCGGGTGTTGATTTGGATTGGGGTTGGCAATGCTTGGGAAAGCAATGTCTCATTTAGATACAAAGAGTCGTCTTGCTATGGACGATGTAAAGTTGGTACTTTTACAAAAGATAATTCAGGCTGGGCTTCTGGAATTAGCAGATATACTGGGGTTGTATCTGCCTCTTTCTGGGAGGAAAGGAGAGATCATTCCCGCAGTAGCTCAGCATTTAACTAAGCT
>NC_057717.1:55041818-55053888 GCF_004010195.1 Chiloscyllium plagiosum
CAGAAATTGGCAATTATTAAAGGAATTCACCTTAAAAGGCTGGAGAGAAAGGCTGAAGATAAGCTTACTGTGGAAGAGCATATTGTTAAAACGGCAATGTTAGCAGCTGAAATGGCTGATTGTTATGAAGTGGTCCATAAAACAAGGATGGGCTTCCAGAATCATTTTACGTCTGAGGGATAGAAACTGGGGCAAAGTGAAATCCTCACGTGGAAACGGAAAGTTAAATCTCTGTGAAGATCATTCGGATAACTTATCACAGGATAAATAGTAAACTCTTGAACTCTTTCATTGCAATAAAGTAGGCCACATGAAATCAGTGTTGGAGAACTAGGGAAAGCACCGGAAAGTCAGATGCAGCGAAACGAAACAAGCCTGGATGTTTTGTTGGCATGGCAATAGAAAGCACAGTGGAGGGTGGAAAGCTGCATCAGAGTGCACAAGCCGATCAGAGGTTGGTAAGGGAGAAGTGCCACATCTGCTTTAATAATATACCTGCAAAATTAAAGTTTATTTACCTTGACCAGGAGTAGCAGATAGAGAGGTAACAATGTTGAGGGACACACAATCGTTACTGTCTGTGATGCAGAAGGAGGGAGAAACATGTACTCCTGAAGAACTATGTATACGGGAATTCATGGTGGGATGAAAAATTGCTCAGTTATGTACAGTGAGGCTAGAATGGGCAGAAAGAGTGGGGAATGTCTGGTGGGAGGTCTGGACAAACTCTCAGCTCCAAGAATACAATTTGTGCTTGCAAATGATATAGCTCAATCACCGGTAAGCGTGCTGCCTACTCCAGTTGAAAAGCCAGTCGAGATTTAGGCAAGTGCAGCAATGCAGGAAGTTTATCAAGGAATTTTCCCACATTGCGTCTTAACGCGATCACAGAGTCATAAATTGAAGCAGGACAAATCAAAAGGCACGGATAAGGACTCTGAAATATGATTACAAAATATTTTTTTTATCAGGTAAGTGGGACACAGCAGGGGACAAGCGTTAATAATGCAAGTATATTCAGCTCTGCTATGCTGCTCACTTACCGCAGAAAGATGAAAAATTAAAGCAGTTGGATCAGAAGACATGTACTTGGAAGGAGAGTGAATGCATCCCCGTGTGATATTGCTTAGTAAATGATATGTTAAGGAGGAAATGGACAGCAACACATATTCAAGCAAATGAGAAACGGGCAGAATTTATTTTTCCAGTAGGGTACAGAAAAGTGGTGCTGCGAGTGCCGCATGTGCCACAAATTGGAAGGTACGTAGGCGTGATGAAAATGGAGGCTAAAATACAAAGACATTTTTACGGCCTGGATTGCTGGGGAATGCATTTGAATTTTGCCAGACGTGTCATGCATTTCAACTAATAGGAAAACCATGGGAAATAATAAAGCCTGCACCTTTAATATCTATCCCAGCGTTCGAGGAATCTTTCTTAAGTGTATTCATTCATTGTATAGGTTCCCTACATCCAATAAAAGATGGGAATAAGTATTAATTAACAGAAAAAGGATGTCTTGACGAGATTTCCAAATGTTGTTCAATCGTGCAATATGACAGCTAAAAGGATAGTGGACGAATTACTGTTTTTTTTATACTAGATTAAGACTACCATCAGAGATACAATTAACTCAAGGGTCAAACTTCACGTCCAAACTTTTCAAGGAGTGTATAGATAGCTTGGAAATAAAATGATTCAAATCTACTGTGTACACTCCAGAATCACAGGGTGCACTGGAAAGGTGATGTCAATTATTAAAGACTCTGTTGAGGTTTGATGGTTCAGAGTAGCCAGATTATTTCCATAAGTGAGTTGCGTCAGTGCTGTTTGTGATCTGAGATGTACCAAAAGAATCCACCAAACTAAGTCCATCTGAAACCAATTTTGGGCATAAAGTAAGAGGACTATTAAAATTTATTAAGGAAGAATTAATAAGTCAGATTACAGAGACCACGCATTTGGACGATGTGTCAAATTTTAGAGTTGAACTAAACAATGTTGGGGAGTTGTCGAGACAGTATTTAAAAGTATCGCAGCAAATGGTGAAACAGGAAGTGTATGAGAATTCAAAAAATCACAATTTTGCCGCTGAGAATAATGCAATTATTTAAAATTCATTAATCGGTGAAACTTTAAAGCAAGGTTTAAAAGACCTTATCAAATTGAGAGGAAATTGAATGAGGTTAGCTACTTGTTAGGGACTCCAGTCATGAAGGAATCTCACAGAATGTGATGGGAATATGCTGTAACGGTATTTTGGCAGAGAACGAAGGCAAGAGGAGAATTTGTTATTGACTACGACACATTGGGAAGAACCAATGTCAGGGAATTATGCATTGGACGTTCGTGAAATAAAAGTGGACAATGAAAAAGTTGTTCAAAATTGGTAAAGTTATTCAGTTATCTTCCAGAGGAAAATAGAAAGAGTTATTACTCTTGCATGGGGAGATCTGCTGAAATATACTGTGAATTATTAATCTAATTGTAGATGATGTAAATATAGCAGATGCTGTTCTGACTCTGTAACATCCTTGCAGTCATAACCCTTGAAAGTTGTACAAATTCATAAGGAGATGTCACGTATGCACCAATATGGCATAACAGAAGTGACTAGAGTTCACCCATCATCATGGTGCCAAAGCCAGATAAGACCCAACAGTTATGTGTGGACTATCACAAAATCAATGTTGTTAGAAACACTGATGCGTATACATATCTGCAGTTGGAGGACTGTGTGGAAAAGAATGGAGGAGCAACTTACTTTTCTAAGTTGGACTACCTCAAAGGTTACTGGTAGTGAACTTTGTCAGAAAGATCAAAGGCAATTTTGTAACACCAACTGGCGTGCAGAAATTTAAAGTAATGCCGTTTGTACGAAAAACACTTCAGCCACATTTCAGAGGTTAACTGACAGGGTAATTGCCGAATACGCAACTGATTGGTGTATCTTGTGCCTGGTGACTTTCAGTCTCTCGTGGATTGAATATTTACTGCATTTATCGGACTTTTTTGATCGAATTCGGAAGTCACACTGGTTTGTAAACCTAGCTGAAAGTGAATCTGCCAAAGCCAAAGTCACCTTCCTGGGATATGTCGTTGAACACGGACAAAAAGCCCCACGGGATGCGAAATCGAAAGTTACAGGGGACTTTTACACATTGTTGACTAAAAGAGCAGGACTACGGTTCGCCGCATTGAGTGGCTTTTACTGAAAGTTTGTGCTGAATGTTAGCAGTTGGACTACTCCACTCACCGAACTGTTAAAAACCGGCAAGAAATTTCAGTGAACACAAGACTTTCAAAATGTTGTTTTTCTCAGGGCAGAGCTGATTGTGAGGAGACATGATTTACGTGTACGAAATAATGAGGAGCAAGGAATTACAGATGAAGGAAACATTTGCTCTTGATCGATCACCAGGGTTTGTAGATTTCAGATAAGATGCAGAAAGCTTTGAATTGACTGGTAGGAAAACTTTATCAGTCAGCGGGTGGTAGACTCTGGAACTCACTCTCTATAAAGATCAGTTGGACAGTTAACCCTTTATTCTTCTCTGATTCCACTGGCCAAAGAGTTTCGAAAAATGCTCAAAGCACAGCATCACCAGTTATTCGATCAGTGGCTTTATGAAATGGAAAGGTGCCCATGAGCAACGTGTGCGACTATTCAGCTTCCCTCCTGTGATGACGGTGGAACATTGTCTCTCATGTTCTCGGGGACATTTAGTGGAGGCATTCTCATTCCCGCAGATGAAGAGCTCATACCTTATTTCGGTTTTTAAGCGGGATTAACGTCAGCCCTGCCTGCGAGTCAGGTAGGATTCGAACCTATAGTCTCCTAATCTGTAGTCAGGTGCGTTATCCATTGTGCCACTGGCCCGATGCACGTGCGTTGCCTTAAGAGCCGTGATGCTAATACGGACATGGTTAATAGCAATCATGTTCACCAGTTGAACAAGCAATGAAGATAATCACTGTCACTGCCTCAGTCTCATCTTCATCACCTTTCAAAGCAGCGAATTTATCAAAAGAAAACACATATGTCCTCATGAAGTTTCCATTCACACTTTGTCTGCTCAGTCATTCAATGGAATCACTGCTGATCTGATGAAGTTCGAATCCACTTCTTCAGCATAACTGACGTGAACGTGAGCCTAATCACCACATTGTATATACCAGTTAGCTTTCAGAGGTTTCGAGTACAGTAACGACTTTTGCGAGTATGCAGAAAAGTGAATACTGTGAACCGAGTAAAAAAATCCCTTCATGGAAATTAATCCAGTGAAAAGTGAACCATATAAGGACGGGCTGATGACGTAAACATTCCTCTGCATCACTCTGCACAGATGCTTCTTCAAGAATTGACTCTTTGCAGAATTCTTCTTTGTAATTTAGACTGTCCCAGTTGTAGATATTCTTTCAATCTACAAACAAGTATCCTGCTGAAAACTACTTACTTAAGATTAAAATAGTTGACTATCTATTCAACCAGCTGATGTCCCAACGTTCCGTGTTCCATGTCAATTCAAGTTCTTGCAGGTGAAATTAGAGCTCCCAGCCTAATGTCCCACTGCTTCTTGATGCGTGAGAATTGAAGACGCTGTCGTTAAGGCGGGAGATTTTAGCCTCGATATTTCACGCGCCTCTGTGTCATCAGTGAATGGCATTCTGCTCACCGATTGCATTTTCGCAGCCACATGCTCGCGCTGACGCCATTACCATTTCCAATTAGTTTTGGGTGTACTGCAATTCAATTTCTCTGATTCCACGCCCTTGAACTGGGATTATATGACATGCCATTATATGATTACGTCAATAATTGAGGAAATTGGTGAAGTAATCGATGTTAAAATACAGTATTATTGAGAAATACAGAAGCAATACCCTGCAGTATCCCATGACCCTTTGAAGTTTTGTAGATACCTCTCAAACGTAATATCCTACAACCACAGTGTTGCAATCTCTACAGTGTCTCTGGACATAGAAGCTATATATTCAACCGAATCTGAGTTCCCACATCTCAGTCACTGTTTGATAAGATTTGGAGATGCCGGTGTTGGACTGGGGTGTACAAAGTTAAAAATCACACAACACCAGGTTATAGTCCAACAGGTTTAATTGGAAGCACACTAGCTTTCGCAGCGACGCTCCTTCATCAGGTGATTGTGGAGAGCTCGATCGTAACACAGAATTTATAGCAAAAATTTGCAGTGTGATGTAACTTGAAATTATACATTGAAGAATTGATTGTCTGTTAAGCCTTTCATCTGTTAGAATACAGTGATAGCTTCACTTCTTTCATGTGTAAATCACAAAACACTTTTTTTGAAAGTTGCATTCTCGGGGGAACACTTCAGTGGTCGAGGACACTCAGCCTCGGACCTCCGGGTGACCATCCTCCAAGGCTGACTTCGGGACAGGCAGCAGAGGAATGTAGTGAGTGCAGAGTGTCTTAAGTCTGTGAGGGGGTGCATGTGTGGGAGTCTGTGTCTATAAGGGTGTGGGTGGGTGTCTGTGTGCGCGTCTGTGTGTATCTGTGTCCGTGTGTATGTGTGAGTGTGTGTGTGTGTAGGAATATCTGTGTGTGTGTGTGTAGTGCAATGGTGATCACCTGTAATCTGACATGAACCCAAGGTCCCGGTTGAGGCCCTCCCTATGGGTACCGAACGTAGCTATGTGATTTACACATGAAAGAAGTGAAACTATCACAGTATTCTAACAGCTGAAAGGCTTAACAGACAATCAATTCTTCAATGTATAATTTCAGTTACATCACATTGCAAATTTTTGCTATAAATTCTGTGTTACGATCGAGCCCTCCAGAATCACCTGCTGAAGGAGTGTCGCTGAGAAAGCTAGTGTATTTCCAATTAAACCTGTTGGACTATAACCTGGTGTTGTGTGATTTTTAACTGTTTGACAAGTATTCATTTGTGCGTGTGATTCTGTTCTTGGCATAACCTCTGCCATGATCCTTATTGCTTTTTGCATCGTGCTTTTCCATGTGGCGCCAGGATCATGAAATGTAAACACAGCAAGTTCTGCTCGAATCACAGTGACAGCAATCGGCATTTTTCCCATTTTACTCCATGTAATATATGCTTAGCAAACGCTGAGAAAATCAATCTTTGTTTTACATGAAAATACTCTACGTGGTGATAGGTTTCCTTCTTCAAACACCCGCTGTCTCACATCTTTGCGTTTCACATATCATACCCACCCTTTATCGTAGAAATCTCTCCCTCCCACAAGAACTAACTCGCCAAAATGTCCACCCTCCCATTTCACTGAGGTATTGGACAATATAATACTCACATTTACACTGTTCATTCTGTCCTGCTGCGGTCACTGTTTTGGGTGAAAGTGCTCAATCACATGGTCGGCATCTTCAAGCAATTCAATCCATTTAGATGCAGCTGTTCTGTAATTAATCCTTGTGGAGTAGCTTTTACTGACACGTACATGAGATTACTGGAGCATTGGGCTCAGGATAAGTGCACAGCGCAGGATTGAGCAAAAGATGTTTTATTTGAAAAGACAAGTTTCTGTGGCTTTCTCCAGTCATTTATTTCATTTGTTCATTCGGTTCCCCCGAAATATTGCATGCAGTTCTGCAATTCACATTACAGTAGTCATGTGATCGCACTGGAAACCGTGCAGAAATTTTTACCAAGTTGAAAAGTTTAGGTTATGAAGACAGATTGTTTTGACTGGTGTTGTTTTCTTCAGGCAGAGGAAACTGTGAGAATACATGTTTCATATGCACTAAGTAATGAGCAACATGAACAATGCAGACTAAAAGAAACGTTTCCTCTTGACCGATCAACAGGGGCGTAGACTGAAGTGAAGAGGTGGAAAGGATTGAGGAGATATGCAGAAAAATCTCATCAGCAAGCGGATGGTTGAATCTGGATTCACTGTCTGAAGGGATGCGCAGAGGCGAATCCACGTAACCTTCAGAAATATACGGATCTGAACTTGAGTTGTTAATGCATACAAGGCCAAGTGATGAAAATGAATAAAGATAGTCAAGCGATTGCATCTGACGAAAGCATGTACAACGACGTTGAGGGCTGTCATTCTACACATCCGTTGTATTTGTGTAGCTGTCCATGGTGGGCTAGCTGTTCCATTTTTATCGCTTCCTTCGCTGTGACCTGGCTTTGATTCTCAGTCCGGGAGTTGGGTTTGTTTTGATCCTGACAGTGATATCAGCAAAAGCAGACCAACTGCAAGTGGAGTGCTTTTACTACGTCGGATCAATTAATGACATCGAGAAATGAGAGACGATGTCCCAGCTTCTTAAAGAAGGGGAACGGTGTCTTGACAGTCTCTGCTCATTCAGACAGTTCACTCTACATTCTCCTCTGATTCCGCTTCCTAAAGGTTTTCCCAAAATTGTCAGAGCTGAGACTTGGCTCTGCGTCTTGTTTCCTTGACAATCGCAGGTGACGCAGTGAATCTCGGAAGGTTGACAGGTGTAAAGGGCAGAGTGAGTGACGAATTCAGCTTCCCCCCCCCCCCCCTCCCCCAGTGATGACTCTGGGATATTGACTCTGACGTTCGCAGGGGCATTTAATGAAGGGACTCTTGTCCCTGCAGTTCAAGGTGCAAACCTCATTTCGGCTTCAGAACAGTCAGTTGTAAGTGCAATAAAGTCAGCGCTGCCCGCAAGCCAGGTTGGAATCAAAACTCCACACAGCAGATCTCTAGTTAGGCACGTTATCCATTGAGTCACTGCCGGATGTATGTGCTACATTGTGCGGTAAATTAGCTTATATGTGAATTTGAAGCCTGCCAGTCTTGCTCTTAAACCAAGTCGAAACCTTATCTACAATCTCTGGACCGGAACCAATCGCATTATCCATTGTGACACTGTGCTCACGCATACTTGAAGTTGGTATTCTGCAGAGTTGTGATACAAACACGGGCATGACCAATCGTACTCATGTTCACAAGTTGAATACCCAGGAAAGATAACCACCGTTAATGCTTCATTCCAATCATCCACTCTTTGTACAGCGGGAGGTGTTGTAACAAAAAGACATTCATCCTCATGAAACTTCCATTCACTTTGTGTCTACTCAGCCATTCAATGGGATCTCCGCTCATCTGATGAATTTCAATTTCACTTTAATGATTTTGCTCCATCACCTTTGATATACTAATGCCTAATCACAACATCGTATTCAAGCTAATTTTCGAAGTCTAAAAGTACTTCAACGACCTGTGCGAGTTTACAAGAAATTGAATAAAATGAAATGAGCAAAAAAAACTTTCCTGCCCAGAGCAGAGTGAGCCATATGAGAAAGCTCAGAGAGCGTAAATATTGCCTGCGTGTCTCTCAGTGCAGATGTCAATAGAAGCTGCTCCAGGTAAAGTTGGAACTTCCAGCTTAATGTCCCGGTGCTCCCTGCTTCGTGTCAATGGAAGCTGCTGCAGTTGAGGTTGTAGTTCCCAGCCTGATGCGACGTATACCACGTCAATGGAAGCTGCTCCATGCAGTAATGGAACTCCAAGTCCCAATTCACTCTATACTTTCAGTGAAAAACTTCACATTCAATGATTTCATTACTGAACCCATATCTGCTGGCTCATCCCCATACGCATTTCCAGTTTGATCTTCGCTGCTGCACCACACAGTTTCTCGTATTTCAGGCCTGAAACCTGGCACTATATGATATTCCACAGGTGTGGTCACTTCCTTGTATGACGAAATTGGTAAAGTAGCCGATGGTAAACTACATTTCTTTTGCAGAAATACATTCCAGCAATTCCCTGCACTATTCCCTGACGCTTTCATTTTCTGGTGAACTAAATCAATCTTCGCCTTCAACAAACTAAGTGATTAAATATCCATCGGCTCTGGAGATTCTGAAGTTAACCATTCAGCCCACCATGAGTTTGCATGTCTCAGTCACTGTTTGTCAAGTATTCCTACTGTTCATGTAGACCTGTTCCTAACATATCCTCTGCCACTATATTTACTGGTTTTTGCATCATGCTATTCCATTCGGTGCCTGTATCGTGCAGTGGTTAGCGCTTTGCGTTGTGGTAGCAGAAAGATCATCTGCAATTTGACTTCCAGTATTGTCACTTGTTACCGTTTTATGCAGAGTAAGATATGCTTATCAAAAGCAGGACCGAATCAATCTTCTTTGACATGAAAATATTCGTCGAGGTGATGATTTTACTCCTCAAATCCTCGCCCTTTCACATCTCTGTTGTCTATGTATCAGGATTCAAACCCAACCATTCTCGGAGATTTCTCCCCATTGCACGATCAGTAACCCTACTTTCGGTTCATCCTCCAATTTCACTGAAACATTTGGCAATCAGATACTTGCATTGACATTGTTCAGTCTTTGCAGCTGCAGTCAATGTTGTTGGGTGAACGTGACCCAATCCCACAAATAGGAAAAACCAGTCGATCAATTTACATACTGCTGTTGTGAGATCAGTGCTCATGTTGCAATTTTTACTGGCATGTTCGGGAGATCACTGGAACATCAGGCTCAGGAAAAGGACACAATGCAGTATTCAGCAAAGGATGTTTTTTTTTGGAAACGATCAGTTTCTCTGTTCTACTTTCAATAGAGAAGAGGAGATTGTGAGGAAACATGATTGAATTGTGCAAAACAATGAGAGATAAAGGCATGTTCGGATGAAAGAAATGGTTCCACTCAGACAAACCCCAAGTTCTGTAGATTAAATGTAAGAGGCAGAAAGTTTTCAGTAGATAAGCAGTAAAAACTTTATCCACCAGTGGTGGTGGATAGATTGGCAACTCATTGTGATGAAATCAACACAATCTTCAGAGGTATTCAGTCTGTATTTGTGATGCTAAGGATTACAAGGCAAAGGGATGGATAATGGAATGAGGATAGTCAAGCAGTTGTTTCTGCCAAGAACGCGTCCAACACATTTGAGGGCTGTCACACTCTACGTGCGTCTGACCGCTGTACTCGTCCCTGGTCGTGTCGTGGTTCTGAATTGGCACTTTTACCACTGCGGCCCGGGATCAATTCCCAGTAAGGGCTATTTTGTTCAGAATCAAATGCATGGGCATCAGTGATAGGATTCCTTCGAATCAATCAATGTCTCCACGAACATCAGAGTAAATGTTCCAGCCTCTTAAAGTAGGAGAAGGTGCCTCAGCACTCCATGAACCAAGATGAGACTGAGATAATTATTTTATTTCCTTGCAATTACAAGGAACCGCAGCGATTGCGTCGTTGGCTCTGTGAAATTGAAAAGTGCCGATTCACAGTGTGTGGGACCATTTGGTCTTCGTCACTTGACATGCGCTGCAACATTGACTGTGATGTTCTCCGGGACGTGTACTGAAAGAGATTCTCGTGTCTGCATATCAGGAGCTCAAACTTCATCTCGGCTTCAGAACAATGAGGAAGATTAGGTTGTGAGATTAATAAATATCTGCGTTAACCTCGAGCTAGAGAGGAGTGAAACCTACAATGTTCTGATCGGGAGTCAGGCATGTTAGACTTTGCGCCACATGTCCCACATGTTCTTCACGCTTTCATGCTTCAGAGTTGTGATGTTAACATGGACAGGAGAAACAGCAATCATATTCAAAAATTTAACCAGTGAAGAAAATCACCTCCACTGCTTCAGTCCAATCCTCCCCACTTCGTGTTTCAGCGCGCTTCATCATGAAAACATATCTGTCATGATTAAGCTTCCATTCAGCCTCTTGTCTGTTCAGCCATTGAATGGGATCATCGTTGATTCTGTAAATTTCAACATTAGTTCCCTGCTTTTCCTCCATAAATCAAGATAAACTCGAACATAATGTCAACATCAAATAGAGTCATAGAGTCAGAGAGATGCACGGCATGGTAACAGACCCTTTGGTCCTACTTGTTCATGCTGACCAGATATCCCAACCCAATGTAGTCCCACCTACCATCACCCCGTCCATATCCCTCCAAACCCTGTCTATTTGTATATCCATCCAAATGCTGCTTAAATATTGCAATTGTACCAGCCTCCACCACTTCCTCTGGCAGCTCATTCCAAGCACTTATCACTCTCTGTGTGAAAACGTTTCCCAGTCGGTCTCATGTATAACTTTACCCTTTCACCCTAAAACTATGCCCTCTAATTTTGGAATCGCAGACCCCAGGGAAAAAGACTTTTTCTATTTACCATATCTTTAACCCTCATAAATTCGAAATCCTCTAACAAGTCACGCCTCAGCCTCCGAAGCGCCAGGGAAAACAGCCCCAGCCTGTTAAGTCTCTCCCAATATCGCGAATCCTCCAACCTGGCAAAACCCTCATTTTTTTTGTGGAACCCTTTCAAGTTTCGTAACTTCTTTCCGATAGGGAGGAGAGCAGATATGCACGCAATATTCCAACAGTGGCCTAACCAATGTCTTGTACAGTCGCGACATGACCTCCCAACTCATATACTCAATACTCTGACCAACAAAGGAAAGCATACATAATGCCTTCTTCACTATCCTATCTATCTGCGACTCCACTTTGAATTTCAAATATCAGAATTCTATGAACCTGCACTCCAAAGTCTCTTTGTTCAACAACACTCCCTCGGACATTACTATTAAGTGTGGGATTCCTGTTATGATTTTCTTTCCCAAAATACAGCACCTCACATTTATCTGAATTAAACTCCATCTGCCACTTCTCAGCCGATTGGCCGAAATGGTCAAGATCCTGTTCTAATCTGTGGTAACTGTCTTCGCTGTCCACTACACCTCCAATTAAATGACAAAACGTAGAGGATGCAGCACTGATCCTTGTAGCACTCCACTGGTCACGGGACTCCAGTCTGAAAAACAATCCTCCAGCACCACCCTCTGTCCTCTACCTTTGCACTAGTTATATACCGTTAATTTTTGGAAGTTTAGTTTGCTTTAATGACTTGTGTAGGTTTTCAGGAAATTTAATAACATGACATGAGCTGAAAATCGCTTGCTGCAATTTAACCAAATACGCAGTCAATCTTATGATAAAAGGCAGAAAAAGAAAATATTACCTGTGTTTCTTTCTGCACAGATTCTCCTCCACGAGCTGAATCTTTGCCA